>NC_044033.1:405638409-405788996 GCF_901765095.1 Microcaecilia unicolor
TTAAAACTAAGTGGAAAAGACTATGGAGATTAGTTGATAAAGTTTGCTTTTTATATTTTTACTAGTAAAAAAGCCCCGTTTCTGATGCAAATGAAACGGGGGCTAGCAAGGTTTTCTTCTGTGTGCATGTGGGAGTGTATGTGTCCCTGCCCTCTGCCCTCTCTCCCTTCCCCTGTGCTGTCTGTCCCCTCCCCCCTCGGAGTCGAGTCCTTCAGTGTTTGTGTTACAGAGATAGGGCTTCTGCCCTCTCTCCCCTCCCCCCTCTGAGTCCTTCACTGTTACAGAGAGAGCGATTTGATTTCGTGCTTTGCTGTGTTTTCCTTCACTGTTTGTGTTACAGAGAGAGCGAGGGCGGGGCAGACACTCATGGGGAAACCGGATATCTCTCCCCCTTCACACTTCCGGCTGGAGGCTTCATTTAGAACGTTGGTGGCGCCTTTTATATATAGAGATTTTGCCTAACACTAACCTACAATTCCTCCTTTAAAACCCAATCTTTAAGTTCCCAAAGCACAAAGCAAAATAGCGTTCACTTACCAGAGAAATGTCCTCTTCTCTTGGAACTTCTCAGAAAGAAAGTTCAGTGGGACCGTCCCTCTTTATATTTATTTATCTATTTATTTATTGTTCACTTATATCTCACATTTTCCCACTCATGCAGGCACAATGTGGCTTACAAACATTAAATAAAATACTGAATAGGAAATCTTAGAAGAATATACAAGGAGTATGCAGGGGGAGAAGCATCTAACAGGGTGAACTAGCAAGGTAGGAGCCAGGGAGGGTGCATCAAGCAGCAGTATAAAGTGAAGAGTAGGTCTTGGCAAAGAAGTAGGTCTTCAACAACTTCTTGAAGAGGGCATGGTCCGCTTGAGTTTTAAGGTGTTGCGGGAGAGAATTCCAGTGCTTAGGACTCCAATAGCGGAAAGATGATGCGAAGATCCTCTTGTACTTGACACCCTTACAGTTTGGGAAGTGAAGGTGGAGGAAGGAATGAGCAGCAGGGTTGGCATTCCTGGGCGGGAGGTTGATCAAGGGGTGCATATACTCCGGGGCAAACCCATAGATAATTTTATGGGTCAAGGAGCAGAGTTTAAAGGCAATGCGCTCCTGAACAGGCAGCCAGTGTAATTTGAACTGTAAGGGTTCGGCATGTGCAAAGCGTTGCTCTCTCAGGATGAGTCTCGCAGCAGTGTTCTGAACTGTTTGGAACTTTTTCAACAGAGAGGCCTGGCAGCCCGCGTAAATTCTGCTGCAATAGTCCAAGTGGGAGAGGACAAGCCAGTGGACAAGTGTACGGAACAAATCTCTAGGAAGGAAGTATCTGATACGCCGAAGCCTCCACATGGCGTGAAACATTTTTTTGGTGACCAAGTGCACATGATTGTCCAGTTGGAGGTGTGTGTCCAGTTGCACTCCTAAAAGCCGCAGGCTTGTGGCAATCAGAAGGACAGAGCCCAATACTGGGAGCACCGTGTCAGTTACTGGAGTGTGGATGGACGAGAGGATGAGACACTGTGTTTTGTCCTCGTTTAATTTGAAACGGAAGACCTGAGCCCAATGTTCTAAGGTGGAGAAGCAAGCATCAATGAGGTGAACAATTTCTGACACAGTGGTGCGAAAGGGAATGTAGACTGTAATATCGTCGGCATAGATGAAAGGGTGAAAGGGTATAGTTTTGAATCTAAGGGGCCTTTTTTAAACAGGCTCTCTGAAGCTGACTCAGCGACCTATGCATGTATTCTACTTCCCCACACCTTAATTAACACTTAATTGAGGTCGCTGGATGATCTATCTCTCCAGTAGCCAAGGAACAGAAAATAACTGCCTTTTAGAACAAGAGTTTTTGGCTGTTTAGTTTCTCTCTCTAGAAAAGGTTTCAGTTTCAAACTATGGGAAAAATGCCTGCTCCAAGGACAAGCAGGCTTCTATATTTTCACAAGTGGGTGTCACTGATCCACGTTGCCTGGTCGGGCATTTTGCCATAGCTAAAAAAGAGCTCTGTGAAGCACGAGCTGCACTAAACCGCACATGCGCGAGTGCCTTCCCACCCATCCAATGAACGCAGTTTCCTCAGTTCTACTTTTTCCGCATGAGGTGTTTTTTCTGTCCTCATTCGCTCGGTCTAGAGAGCTGTTTTTTTTTGTGCCTTCCGGCAATTTTTCCCATCTTGGTTATTGGGCTCCTGTTATTGGAATCTTTTTTCTCTTCCTTTATTTTCCTTAGAATTGTTGTGCCCAGGTTATAAGTTTTATTATTTTTTCCGTCATCAACGGGCTGCTTTTAAACCTTGATTTCGGCCAGGTCTTTCCCTTTTCTTTTTACTGTGCCTTGCCCCTTTTTCAGGCACAATCGAGTTGTTTAGCTTAGCTGACGAGGTTTTTCCATCCATGTCCAAGAAGATTCCCAGTAGCTTCAAGCACTGTACCCAGTGCAATCAGACTATCTTGGGAAAGGTCACCCAATTCTTGGTGTCTGCAGTGTATAGGGCCCAGCCACAGTCCTGCTGGGTTCTGGGTCTTCGCATGAAGAAGAGGACCCAGGTTTCCCGAGAGGCTCAATGTCAGAGGATTTTTGGAGCCAAATCCGGTTCCTCGACATCAGCATCAGTGTTGAGGTCAGAGACGTCGGCATCACACCAGCATTGGGAGCGATGGTAAGCATTGCTGCTTCTAGACCCTTAGACACTGGGAGCAGTGAAGCTATCGAGTGGGTCTCCACCTGTCTTGTGGTCTCCTACTGTGAAGGCCCCCCGGGACCGTCCATTGTCGGACCTGACTCCGAGGCGATGTGAGGATTCAACGTCATCCTCATCAGCACTGACGAGCCTTGTTGACATGCTTTATGCAAAGGCCAAGAAGCATTGTCATCGGTCACCCTTGACCAATGGTGCCAGGAGTTCTGGGACGTCGAAGGATTTGGCACTTGAGAAGCGTTGGCACCTGGAGGATCGCTCCCCTCCATACAGGAGGGTGCCAGATGCGCCTGTCTCCAAGCAGTCAAGATCCCACTCCTGCTTCAACCCCAGCGGTTCTGGAACCTGAACCTCAGCTGGCACCCCAACTTTTCCCAGGGTCGGCCCTCGATGAGCGCATCTGGGCTTTGCTCCCTGAGCTGCTGGATAGCCTTATGCAACGGTGTGCATCGGTATCAGGGGTGCTTGTGCATACCTCACCTCCCATTGCGCCACTTGCGGCCCCAGTGTCGACTGCCACCCAAGTCAGAACACCCTCTATATCAGTGGAGAAAGCTTCATTTCCTTTGGACATGGAGGATGAGCCCAGGGCCAAGATGCTCAAGGTCCTGGACTATACATCGCCTCCTAAGGAGGCTGTGAATGCACCTCTCCATGAGGTACTCCACAAAGTCCTCATCAGGAAATGAGTCCCCTCTGTCAGTCCCTGTTAGGCCCAATAAGATTGGCACCCAATATCAGATACACAGTACATCTGGTTTTGATAGGCCTCAGTTGCCTCACAATTCCATAGCAGTGGGATCTGCTCTCAAAACAGTCAGGAGTTCCAGGGACTATGCCTTGCCGCCCCCAGGCAGAGAAGCTAGAACCCTGGATTATTTGGGGAGAAAGATGTACCAGGCTTCAATGCTCATCTCCCAAATACAATTCTACCAGCTCTTTATGAGCATCTACTTGCAAAACTCAGTGCGACAGCTGTCAGACTTGGTTGACAAGCTCCCTCCTGAGCATGCCAAGCCTTTTCGCCAGTTGGTCAAGCAGCAGAAGGCGCGTCAAAAGTTCTTGGCCAGAGACACTTATGACATTTTTGATGTGGTATCCAGGATCTCTGTTCAACATATAGCAATGCGCAGACTCTCATGGCTGGGTGTTTCTGACTTTTGCTCAGCAGTGGTTTGCGGATGCCCCATGCCGAGGAGATAACTTTTTTGGGAAGAAGGTAGAGGAGGTCGCTGACCAAATCAAGAAATACAGATACAATCTCTTCACTTTCCCGCCGGGCACCTTCTGCATCAACCTTCTCAGCTAGGAGGTCCTTTGGTAAGCCAAGGAGGAGTTCCTATTACTATCCTAGGTGTAGGTACACCCCTTCAGCTCACCAGCCTACTCAGGCTCAGAGTGCTCATTCACGTCAACAGCGTGTGCCTAAGGACCCTGCTATTCCCCAGCCAAAGCAAGGGACGAGCTTTTGACTGGCTCCAGCAGAGCATAGCCGCAGTAAAAGTGTCCATCCCGGATGACTTGCCAGTTGGGAGGAGGCTCTAATAACCTCTGACCGGTGGGTTCTTCAAATAGTCCGTCTTGGATACACCCTCAATTGGCATCTCAAACCTCCAAATTGCTCACTGACAGCTAATTCCTTCAGCTCTCAGGAAAGGCAGGTACTTGCAGAGAAACTCTCCGCCCTTCTAAAGACCCATGCAGTTGAACCTGTTCTACCAGTGAAAGAAGGGCAGGGATTCTATTCCAGGTACTTCCTTGTGCAGAAGATGACTGGGGGGGGGGGGGGGGGGGATGCGCCCCATCCTAGATCTAAGGGCCCAGAACGAATTTCTAAACCTAGAAAAGTTCAGGATGGTTTCCCTGGGCACCCTTCTCCCAAAGATTCAGAAAAATGATGGTCTCTGGACTTAAAGGATACATATACTCACATCCCAATACTTCCAGCTCACCAGAAGTATCTGTGATTTCGGCTGGGAACACATCACTTTCAATACCGTGTGTTGCCTTTTGGCCTTGCATCAGCTCCCAGGGTCTTGTAGGGTGAGATAAATAATACCTAGGGTAACAGGTACCCACAGATTACTTATACCAAGATTCCCTGATGCATAAGTCTGCCTAACAGACTCACTAGCTCTGTCTAGGGTGAGATACAGGAATCTTGCTTCTGGCACCTCTCCAGGTGTGTTGGTGTGTAGAGTGAAAAAGAAAGACACAGCTGATAGATAGATAGATATATATATATTAGCTTTATTATGGATAAGAAAATAGAAATACTCTACGCTAGCTTATGCAATAAAAATATCCATTACTGATATGAGCACTACCGAAAATATATTGTCTAAACTACACTCTGATTATCCTGAGACTAAGTACGGTAATGATTAGAACAGTACAAATGATAACCTAATAATCCTTATGAAACTTATCACATCTTATGCAAAATACACATTAGACGCTGTCCCTGACCAAGAGCTGACATAAACCAGTCGTACTTAGATAAAACCACTGCCTAACCCCAGACCAGGAAATATATCACTGTGATCTTACCACGCTGTCCTGATGACGGCTTCAGATAAGACCGGAGCAGAATCTCCCCAGACGCTATCTTAGCTGTCTGTGTCTTATGTAGTGCAGGTCTTTATCAGCAAACAAGTAGGTTCCCGTCTCTCCTTTGGTTATCAGAGCCAATATCTCTGCCACAGGTATTTGCACCAGGATGCAGGTCACGAGGTTGGTATCATACAAAGTCTCTGGCTCCCCTGAGCCTTGCTGGATTTCTCAGGTCCTCTTACCAGTTGCCCCTCTTCCAAGGGTCTCCGACTCACTAACTTACTTCTGTTCCCGCTTTCCCCGTACCTCTCAGTCAGGTGACGGTAGGAACCAATCATGATCTTGTCCAGTTCAGTACATGGGCAAGAAGAGTTCTTTGTTTTGTGACCTTGGAGAATGGTAACTTCTGGAGCCATGTTTGCCTCCCTACTCCGTTCTCAGGGTGATAAAAGGGGGTGTTTAGAACACAGACTGTCCTTGGCTTTAGCAAGCCTGTCAGTGATTTTCCACAAGCTGAAGCTGGATCTTGCTGACACAGAGATGTTACAGCAGCCATCTTATTATACCAAGATGTCATAGGCTTGTATAGGCCAAGACCAGCTTAGGCTAGATCACAGGAAAATACCCCTACAGTCTTCACCAAATGTCTAGCAGTAGTTGCAGCGTTGCTATGCAGACTGGGAGTCCATGTGTTCCCGTATCTTGACGATTGGCTGGTAAAGAGCATCTCGGAGGATGGTGCTCAGGAGTCCATGCGGATGACTATTCAGGTGATCGAGCTACTAGGGTTCGTTTTAAACTACTGCAAGTCCCATCTCTGTCCTGTCCAGCGACTGGAGTTCATCGGAGCCCTGCTTGACACACGGAGGGTTCGAGCCTACCTCCCAGAGATGAGAGTGGACAATCTTCTCTTGCTTGCGTCCAGGGTTCGTGCCTCTCAGCAGGTCTCAGCTCAGCCACATGGCTTCCACAGTGTACGTTACACCCATGACACATCTTCACATGAGATCAGCTCAATGGACCCTGGCTTCTCAGTGGTATCAAGCCATGGGGGAGTCTATAAGATGCCATCCAAGTGTCCCCAGAGATTGTACGCTCTCTTCAGTGGTAGACACTTCAATCCACCCTCTGGGACTTCCATTCCAAATTCCTCAGTCACAAAAAGTGCTGACGACAGATGCATCTCTCCTGAGATGGGGAGCTCATATAGATGGACTTCACACTCAAAGGTGTTTGTTCCTCCAAGGAAACAAATCTTCTCTCCTGGAGCTTCTTGCGACCTGGAACGCTCTAAAGGCTTTCAGAGATCGGCTGTCTCACCAAACAGACAATCAGGCTGCAATGTATTACATCAACAAGCATGGGGGCACCGGATCACGCCCTCTCTGTCAGAAGGCCATCTGGATGTGGCATTGGGCTCGCCAATATGGCATGTTCCTTCAAGTCACTTATTTGATGGGCGCAAACAATACCCTGGCCGACAGGCTGAGCAAGATAATGCAACCGCACGAGTGGTCCCTCAATATGGGCATAGCCAGAAAGATCTTCTGAGAGTGGCTACCCCCTCGGTGGATCTTTTTTCAACATTCAAATCAACCACAAGGTCCCTCAGTTCTGTTCCAAGCTTCAGGCCCACGGCAGACTAGCATCAGATGCCTTCCTTCTCAACTGGGGGACAGGTCTTCCATACGCATTATCATCCAATATTTCTAGTGGGAAAAACTTTGTTGAAACTCAAGGAAGACGCAGAACCATGATTATGATTACTCTGTATCGGCCGCGGAAGATATGGTTCCATCTTCTTCTAAAAATATCCTCCAAAGAACCGTCGAGATTGACTCCGACCCTCATCACTCAGAATGAGAGGTCACTTCTACATCCCAACCGCCAGTCTCTTGGTCTCACAGCTTGGATGTTGAGAGCCTAGACTTTGCTTCCTTGGGTCTCTTGGAGGGTGTCTCCCAGGTCTTGCTGGCTTCCAGGAAAGATTCCACTAAGAGGTGTTACTCTTTTAAATGGAGGAGGTTTGCAGTCTGGTGTGAGAGCAAGGCCCTGGATCCCCTTACTTGCCCTACACAGACCCTGCTTGAATGCCTTCTACACTTATCAGAGTCTGGTCTCAAGACCAACTCCGTAAGGGTTCCTCTTAGTGCAATTAGTGCTTATCATCAACGTGTAGAAGATAAGCTCATCTCTGGACAGCCAATAGTTGTTCACTTCATGAGAGGTTTGCTTTTTTCAAAGCCCGCTGTCAAACCTCCACCGGTGTCATGGGATCTCAACATTGTTCTCACCCAGCTGATGAACGCTCCTTTTGAGACACTGAATTCCTACCATCTGAAGTACTTGACCTAGAAACTCATTTTCTTGGTGGCTGTTACTTCAGCTCGTAGGGTCAGTGAACTTCAGGCCTTAGTGGTGGATGCACCCTTATACTAAGTTTCATCACAACAGAGTAGTCCTCTGCATGCACTCCTAAGTTCCTGCTGAAAATGGTGTAGGAGTTCCATCTGAACCAATCGACTGTCTTGCCAACATTCCCCAACCTCATGCTCATCCTGGTGAAAGCAGCTTGCACACCTTGGGTTGCAAGACAGCATTGGCCTACTACATGAAGCAGACAAGGCCTCACAGACAGTTCGCCCAGTTTTTTGTTGCTTTTAATCCCAACAGGATGGGGGGCGCCATTGGGAAACGCACCATTTCAATTTGGTTGAGAGATTGCATTTTCTTCACTTAGGCCCAGGCTGAGATGGCCTTGGAGGGTCATGCCACAGCTCATAATATTAAAGCCATGGCCACGTTGGTAGGCCACTTGAGGTCAGCCTCCATTGAAGAAATTTGCAAGGCTGCGACATGATCTTCAGTCCACATATTCACATCACACTACTGCCTTGAGCAGTTTACCCGACGCGACAGTCGGTTTGGGCAGACAGTGTTGCAGAATCTGTATGGGGTCTAGAATCCAACTCCATCCTCCTAAGCCCATTTTATTCTGTTCCAGGCTGCACTCTCATTCAGATTGTATATAGTTTCAAGTTAATCTGTGTTATGTCCTCGCCGTTTTGAGGCCCAATTGACCAATGTTTGTTGTTTTTGGTGAGCCTGGATGCTAGGTATTCCCCACTTGTGAGAATATAGAAGCCTGCTTGTCCGCGGAGAAAGCAAAGATACTTACCTGTGGCAGGTATTCTTCGAGGACAGAAGCTTTATATTTTCACAATCCCTCCCACTTCCCCTTGGAGCTGTCTCCTTTGTTAATTTTACTTTATTTTTTGCTATAATATTAAACTGTGGAGTCAGAATTCACGCAAAAGGTGGGAAGGCGCCTGAACTTCACAAAGCTCTTTTTTAGCTATGGCAAAATGCCGGACTGGGCGACACTTTATATTGTGAGAATATAAAGCCTGCTGTCCTCGGAGAATACCTGCTACATATCTTCGCTTTCTTTCACTCCAAATCCTACAGTCTACTACAGACTAGCTCTAAAATAGCTTCTCCTCTTGTTGGTTCCTGGACCTGCTGTTTCATGAATCAGTCATTTATTTCATCTAAAAGCTTCACCTCACCAACATATCCTGTTCTTCCACTTCCCCTACCTTCTCCCCACCCTGCCTGCTTCTCCTTAATGTATGTCCCTATTTTGGCAAAGTCAGCATGTCTGAAATGTAGGATTTCAGCTCTCCGTGTTGAACTCCACCCTAGCTTTTACTGTGAGTGGTACTCTAGTGACGGTGGTTTATATTCTTGTCTTTTTGTGGTTTATTTTTGTTGTACATTTCTGTTTTGTTTTTTGCTTATTTTGCTTTATTTTTATGTTTTACTTTTCCATGCCCTTTCTTCCCTCCTCCCCCTTCTTTCAGGCAGTCCCCCCACTTCAGCTTCTTCATTCACTCCAGCCTTTTTTCTATGCAGCCTGTCCACAGAAACAGCCCCAGGCCACAACAAAGGCATCTTTTTCTGGGCCTAACCAACCATAGGCCTCTCTTCTCAGGCCTGGCACTGTTGTGTTAGGTTCCTGTCAGCACTAAGTACCAAATTTTAGCCACGTTATCTGGGATTTTGACGGGCCTGTAAGCTGTCTTAAGTAAGTTGTGATGTCTGGATATATATTTTTCATATGGTTAAAGTGTTTTCAAAAACTTATTTCAAGCAGCTTTCCTCAGCTATACTAAAGACATAATATTTACTTTGCTGAGCACATTACATTTCCATGAGATGATGAATTTTTCAAAAATATTGCTAATCATGAAGAAAGAAGCACAATACTTACCTAAGTATCTGCCAGACCTGTTCTGCAGGATTGTCCACCCTAGGTCAGCCACAGCTAGGATTGGCTGAATTCTGCTATTGTGCAGGTAGTGAAATCTTTCAGGAATGTCCTCCTTTTTATAAACAGTCATATTTGGGTGTGCATTGGCCAAGGCTTTATATACATCCTCAAGTTTACCTGTTGAATAAATAAGAGAATTACAAAATAATACATTAATATACTGTTAGAAAACGAGTATTCATGTAGTGTGGCAGAAGTCAATGTGAAGCTTTTTACTATATTTCATGACAGGGCTGCAGAGTTTAATGTGACCAAAAAACAAGGTAAAATTCCCCTTTTACCAGCAAAAATCTGGTTCAAAGTGCATTAAAACCAGGTGATTAAAGTAAGAAAGAAACCCACACAGAAAGGCACTTGAGAAAAAATTAGCACAACATGAAAAGAGAACACGTGAACACATCCTCTCAGCTTCACAGAAAATACAAGACTGGTGGTCACACACTCACGCAAACGGCAGGACGGCACCAGCACAGGAACGGTGGGATGCTGCTAGAAGCTTCTACTTTACTCGATAGTCAGTATCCACTCTGGGCTCCATCAGAAGCCATCACCCAGATGTGAGAATAAGAAGGCTTGATTGTCCTCGGTGAATCACGTTTACAAATTACACAACAGTTCCTGCCCCCCCACCCCCACCCCGAGCCTCTCTATAGACTCCCAATTAATTAATTACTATATAGAAAGACCCGCCGCTGTCAACTAAAGGGGTAATTTTGTAAAGAATTTCTATGTGTAAACCCTGTTTTACATGCAGATAAGTGTTTTTATAAAATTATGTGACCACATACTCAAGTAAAAAGTATACACACAGAAAGTGCACCTACTCATTTATGTGCTCAATTGCCAGGCGCTGGGAACTGGCATTTATACCAAGTTTCACCTGGCATAAATACCGGTGCCTAACTTTCACCACAGGAATCAGCTCTAAGTGCTATTCTATAAATGACGCTCAACCTGGAACGCTGTTTATAAAATAGAGCTCCATGATGATTTTTCGTACACCGATTTTTCTGCACTATTTATAGAATGTCCCCATTTGTGTATAGACATTCCTTGAGGTGTAACTTGGACAGAGGGGAGGTGGAGCTGCAATCTATGTTCATATTTTACAAAATATGCAGATTCATGTGAAGAGTACACACAGACTTTCATGCCAAATTTGCAGCAGCTGTCTTTACAAAATAGGCTTAAACTTGGAACCTTAACTCTCTAAGGCTAAGCCTGCCAGGATAATCTGATTTTTAAAAATAAGTTTCAATTTATTTCAGAATTCTACATTATTTAACTTCAGAGTAAGTTGAAATACAGGCAAAATTTGCAGATCTTTACTCAGAAATGTTCTGTTAAATTAACTCAATGCAAGGAAAACACTCTCCTGATTCAAAGCCACAGTAAAAACTTGCTTACAAAGTACAGAAGAGAAATACAACCGGAACTGATTTTTGCTTTCTTAATTCACACTATTAACAAATACAGAAAAAATGTTCTTTTCAGGAGCACAGACTCAAGATTCTATATATGGCACCTTAATTTCCGCTCAGAAATCGAAGCATATTTTACAATGAACGTAACTTAATTGTTTAACTAGCTAATCAGCTCTGTTAAATGGATCTTAACAAGCAATTATCAGCACTAATTGGCATAAGATTTAAGCGCACAACTCGCTAAGCATATTCTATAACATGGTGCGCCTAAATTCTAAGTCACATAGTAATGGGACATGGTTATGGGAGTAGAGTGGGATGATTGTGGGTATTTCTAAAATCTATGAACATTGTTACAGAATACACTCACTCCACTCTCAATTTAAGTGTCAGGATTTACACCAGGTTTTAGTTGGCACAATTGACCATGACGACATCTAGTAACGCACAGCAGCATTCGGCATATTCTATAACATACGCCTAAATTAAATCATTCTTTATAGAATCAACTTTGATTTCCTTGTGGAAATCAAGGTGTGGTGTATATAATCTAGTCCAGAATGTTTGGTTTCATTTTTACATGTTATAGTGCCCTAAACTAAAGGTTTTTACAATATACCAAAACCTGTATATAGCTCAGTGCACAATGGAAAGATTAAACTCAGAAACAGCACTTAATAATGAATTATCCCCAAACAAAAATTTAGGGCAAACTAAGAACAAACAGGTAATGCTCTCAAAATATTGTATTGGTGAATGTATACTTCTAGTGACCTCTATTCTATGAATTGGGAGGGGGGGGGACATGACTGTAAAAGCAGGCATGGGGTAAATCTTTACCCATTTACAGAAACACTGCCATACCTAGAGAAACGTGAGTTTGAAAATGTCTGAAATCAGTTGGACTGTGTTGCATCAGCAAATATATGAAAAATAATGAGAGCAACTGGACTGGCCCCCATCCTGTTCAGTAGGTGTCTTGCTCTTCTTCGTTTATCCTACCGGACTGCATGGCTGCCGAGAGGGCCGCTGCCTCTCCCTCCCCACTTGAGCCACAGCCACCACTACCGCCAGCTGCCCCCCCCCCCCAACAAATCGGGCCGCCACCGCCCCCCTTACCTTCCTGCATCTGCTCCTCCATTGGTCTGTCACTCTCCTGTTCCTTTGTGCCGGCACCTGGGTTGTCATGTTAACGCAATTACCCAGGACCCAACACACAGGAGCAGGAGAGAGACAGACCGAGGGCGCAGAACTTTCTGTCTGCCTCTGGAAGCCTTGCCGGTGCTGGGCCCCCCTTGGAGGCTGGGGCCGGGGAATCTTGCCCTCCCCCTTCTCAGCAGCCCTAAAACTTTCATTCAAAAGCCTGTAAAGCCACAGGCTAAATGAAATGCAATAATTAATTTCCAAAAAAAATAGCTGGATAAATTAACAAGTAAATTACAACAGCTATCTTTTCAAAAATGTTCAAATTTCCATTTTGTCATCCTGAGAATTTTTTTTTTTATCCAGTACAATAGCTAAACTTCTCTGCAAATACATCAAAGGTTGCTCAAGGAAATGTTCTGGCAGCTCCGCTGTCAGACCTCTTCAATGCTTCCTTAGAATCTGGAGTGGTCCCGGAGGACTGCAGGAGGGCGGATGTTGTCTCTCTGCACAAGAGTGGAAGTAAGGAGGAGGTTGGGAATTACAGACCGGTCAGTCTGACATTGGTGGAAAGTAAACTAATGGAAATGCTTCTAAAGTGGAGGATCATGAGGTTTCTCTAACTGAATGGCCTGCAAGACCCGAGGCAGCATGGCTTCACTAGAGGCAGATCGTGTCAGACGAATCTGATTGGTTTCTTTGATTTGGTGACCAAACAACTGGATGTGGGAGGGGCGCTAGATGTGGTGTACTTGGATTTTAGCAAAGCCTTTGACATGGTTCCACACAGGCGATTGATTAATAAACTGAATGCCCTCGTATGGGACCTAAAGTGACTGACTGGGTTAAAAACTGGTTAAATGGGAGGAGACAGAGGGTAGTGAAGAGCGGGACTTGGGGATGATTATGCCTAATGACCTTAAGGTGGCCAAACAGGTAGAAAAGGTGACTGTCAAAACCAGAAGGATGCTTTGGTGCATAAGGAGAGGGATGACCAGCAGGAAAAAAAGAGGTGATAATGCCTTTGTACAAGTCTCTGGTAAGGCCCCACTTATAGTACTGTGTGCAATTCTGGAGACCTCAGCTACGGAAAGATATAAATAGGATGGAGTCGGTCCAGACAGCAGCTACCAAATTGGTAAGTGTTCTCGGTCATAAAACATACAGTGATAGGCTCATGAACCTCAACATGTATATGCTGGAACAGAGGTGGGAGAGAGGAAATATGAGAGAGACATTTAAACACCTCAGTGGTGTTAATATACAGAAGGTGAGCCTTTTTCAAATGAAGGAAAACTCTAAAATGAGAGGGCATAGGATGACGTTAAGAGGAAATAGACTTAGGAAGAATCTAAGAAAATACTCTTTCACGGAAAGGGTGGTAGATACGTGGAATGGCTTCCCGGTGGAGGTCGTGGAGACGAAGACTATGTCGGAACGACTTAATTATATGCAAGTCTCTCAGCTGCAGCAGTGAAGCAGGCAAGAACATTAGGGAATATGGGACAGACACATGGGATCCCTTAGGAAAAGGAGGAGTTAGTGGTTACTGTGGAAGGACAGACTGGATGGGCCATTTGACCCTTATCTGCCGTCATGTTTCTAAATGACTAATCATCTTAACAACACTGTTCTGCCTGTGTGGTTCCATATTTCTGTTCCCTATTCAGAGGATGAATTGTGCCCCACACTGTAGTTTAGCAGCTCCTGTAAGGAAGTATAGTGCTCTGACATGGTGGGGCAACACACATTCTGCTGGGTTTAGCAATGCTATCAGTATGACCCTAAAGGTTTAACAAACTAAGACACCTTTAGAGCTGTAAATGTGAATCCACTTATATTGGAATAGGTAACACCAGTCTGGGCGATTCTGCATTTTTTTGTTATTAATAGAAAGTTGAGGCACACCTGACTCCCTACCACACTGTCACCGCTATCCGTGCTGTGTTTACAGCATGTCTGGATGGTACCAGCACAGACTTTCAATGACACCCAGCACAATGCCTCAAACTTAATCCGAAGGTGCTTGAAAAATTATAAATCTGTGCAGAGCTAATTTTACAAAACACCACACAAGTACTCTCTAAAATTTCTATAATGCTTTCAAGACATAAAAGGATCAAACACTGCAATATAAAACCAAACAGGTAGTCATATAACATGTAATATATAATAAGGAATCACTCAGTGTTTCACCACTTACACGTGCTGTTGGTACATCACAACAGCACAATAGAGCTTAAACAGCCACTTTTGCTAAACGTGGTGACTGTGCTCACACATCCTTGTAATTCTTTTTGTGAACACCATAAATTAATGCAGTGTCGAAAACCTCGTGTGTCCACAAAGCAAAATTTGTTTTTCAAATGTGCCCAAAATATAAGCATCCAAAAATTGTGTATAATTTTCATAAAATATATATCATCAATCCCTTAACTGTGGCAAAGGGAAACCGACTGCAGTTCTACAAGGTGCCCCATTTCTTATCACTTCTTCAGGAGCTATACATACAGCCATAATCCGTTCAATTCACAAGATGCCATCAGACTCCCGCATCTTTGGCATCATGGAGTCTGATGGCGTCATGTGAATTGAACGGATTATGGCTGTATGTATAGCTCCTGAAGAAGTGATAAGAAATGAGACGCTTTGTAGAGCTGCAGTCAGTTTCCCTTTGCCAGAGGTAAGTGATTGATGATGTATATATTTTATGAAAATTACATGTGATTTTTTAATGCTTATATGTTGGGCATATTTGAAACACCAATTTTTGCTTTGTGCACACACAAGGTTTTTGATACTGCATGAATTTATGGTATTAGTTCACAAGAGGAATTACAAGGATGTGTGAACACAAGTCACGATATTTAGTAAAAGTGGCTGTTTAAGCTCTATCTTGCTGTTGTGATGTACTTAGAGTACGCGTAAGTGGTGACACACTGAGTGATTCCTTATTATATATTACATATTATATGACTACCTGTTTGGTTTTATATTGCAGTGATTTGACTCTTATGCCCCTGAAAACATTATAGAAATTTCAGAAAGTACTTGTGTGGTGTCAGATTTAATCCAAGCACATTCCATTCATCTTGAGTGCTCTAGAAAACAATATCCCATGTATTTATTGTAAAGCAGAACATGTGAATGAAAATTAGATCTCACCTATTAGACAAGATGTGTAATTAAAGTTGCATTATTATCTACATTCTTATGTTCACTTTTGCAATTAAACAAGGAAATAAATTAGGTTTTATAGCCTTTTTGGTTTTTAATTTTGTGAATTCAGTTTCAGATTGACCTAACAAGAAAAATCAACAAGGGGCTCATCAGGAAGCACATACTCCCTCCTTCTGCACAGACTTCTTACCAAGGAAAACCTTACGAGTAGCAAGGTCATCACATGGCTTGTAAATGTGGCACCCTTATAGGCATTGCCCTTTTATCAAATGTCTTCTGAAATGTGATTTATTTATTGAGATTTATCAACTGCCTTAGGGGTTCTTTTTCTAAGGGGCACTAATGGATTTAGCGTGCACTAACATAGTAACATAGTAGATGACGGCAGAAAAAGACCTGCATGGTCCATCTAGTCTGCCCAAGATAAACTCATATCTTGAATTTGTACCTGTCTTTTTCAGGGCACAGACCGTATAAGTCTGCCCAGCAGTATTTCCCACCTCCCAACCACCAGTCCCGTCTCCCATCACCGGCTCTGGTACAGATCGTATAAGTCTGCCCTCCCCTATCCTAGCCTCCCAACCACCAACCCCTCTTCCCCCCACCTGCTCCGCCACCCAATTTCAGCTAAGCTTCTGAGGATCCATTCCTGCTGCACAGGATTCCTTTATGCATATCCCACGCATGTTTGAACTCCGTTACCGTTTTCATCTCCACCACCTCCCGCAGGAGGGCATTCCAAGCATCCACCACCCTCTCCGTGAAAAAATACTTCTTGACATCTTTTTTGAGTCTGCCCCCCTTCAATCTCATTTCATGTCCTCTCGTTCTACCGCCTTCCCATATCCGGAAAAGATTTTTTTGCGGATTAATACCTTTCAAGTATTTGAACGTCTGTATCATATCACCCCTGTTCCTCCTTTCCTCCAGGGTATACGTGTTCAGGTCAGCAAGTCTTTGGTCATACGTCTTGGAATGCACTAAATGATAAACTGCAAATTATATTCCTATGGATGTCTCATCATTTAGCGAATGCTAATTGTTAATACATACTAAGTCTGTTAGAACAAGGACCCCTAAACGAAGAGTTTCACCCAAATGTGGACGAGTATTTTCAGAAAGATGTCAAAGTCAGAAGTCCCAAATGGACAACCATTTCATGTGTATTTTCAAACAAGAAATATGTCAAGATTTCCTGTTCAAAACTACATGTGATGGACGTCCATATGCTGAAAACCTAATTATGAATGGCCACACAGATGTCCATGCACTCTGGGCGCAGAAACCAGACCAAAGGGCAGTACACAGTACTAAAAGTGCCGAGTTCCCAGCCAAAATCGAAGATACTTCCTGTGAGCTGGGAGTATCTAGATGTGTGTATAAGCATCCTTAAGTCCAGAGAGCATAGCCAATCGTTGGGAAACCATCCTGAACTTTTCTCGGACTAGAAATTTGTTCAGGGCCCTTAGGTCTAGGATGGGACACATCCCCCCTGTTTTCTTTTGCACAAGGATGTACCTGGAATAGAATCCCAGCCCTTCTTCCCCTGGTGGAACGGGTTCGACCGCACCAGCCCTTAGAAGGGTGGAGAGTTCCTCTGCAAGTACCTGTTTGTGCTAAGCTGTAAGAATGAGCTCCCGGTGGGCAATTTGGAGGTTTGGATTTCAGATTGAGGGTTTATCCTAACCGGACTATTTGAAGAACCCACCTTTGGTGAAAAAATATCAACCTCCCTCCAATCGGTAAGTCGTCCAATATGGACACTTTTATTGAGACTATGCTTAACTGGAGTCAGTCAAAAGCTTGTCCCTTGTTGCTATGTGTAAGGAATCCTCAAACTGAATACATCAAGCGAACAAATGGAGAAAGCATGCAAAGCATGGGTCATGGAATTCATTCCAAACCCTGCACACAAGTGCATGTGTGTAACTGTGTTGCGTATGTCTTTGACTTAGAGCAAATGGAGGGGTGGGGGAGGCAGGGGTGACAACAGGTTCTGAAACATTTCACTATATCTAAATTTCTATGCTGCAGAAGCTTGAATTGTTTCTCCCACAGATATACACTGGGACTTTTATTGGGGGGTGGGGTTAAGTGCTGCGTAACCCTGGAAGCGCTTTAGAAATGTTAAATAGTAGTAGTAGTAGTTATTTCTCTTGAACCCCCAGTCTGATCTTGCCCACTTTCTTTTCACTGGTTTTTCCCCTATACTAAATTTGATCCCATTAATTAAATTTTTGGAAAGTTATTTTGCCCCCCAGACAAAGACATTCTCAGACCCTTATGTATAATTGTTTCCAACTGCCATTTGAAAAAGCTTTAAACACACACACACTGGAGAATGACAGGGGGATGATGATACGCAATAAATCCGCGGTAACAGAAAACACATTTTAAGAATTAGCATGGATGCAGAAACAAAACCTTTTACCAACTCATGGGAATGATTAAAAAACCCTGTGTTTAAAAAAAAAAAAGTGATTACTCCGATTACCCCTCCCACGGGTTGGCACGTTGTTCTATTTCCTTCACTCTCACCCCCATTCTTCAGGCCCAGCAATGGCATCATATCTTCCCCCCCCCCACACACACTCCTGCTGCAGTGCCTCTACCTTACATTATCGAACCGCCTGACAACAATTCCCACAGGCTTGCTCCAGGGCCTTCCCTCTGCTGGGTTCCACCTTGATGCATTCTTCCTCTTTTCTGAAGGTGGAACCTAGCAGAGGGAAGGCACCTGAGTAGCCTTTGGGAATCGCTGTCAGGTAGCTCAATGTGAGGTAGCAGCACTGCAGCAAAAGTGAGGGAGGGAAAAAGACAACATGCTGGATCCACAGTGGGGTGGGGGGGGGGGGGGGGTGGGGGGGGGGGGGGGGGGGGAGAGCTGGAGGGAAGACAGAGATGCTGGACCCTTAAGGGGGGGGCTGGAGGGAAGGCACAGATGTGCTGGATCCATGGGAGGGGGCTGGAGGAAGACAGAGATACTGGACCCATGGAGGGGCTAGAGGGAAGGCATAGAGGTGCTGGATCCATGGGGGTGGGGCTAGAGGGAAGGCAAAGAGGTGCTAGAGGGAAGGGAGAGAAGTGCTGGACCTGTGTGTGTGGGGGGGGGGGGGGGGAATGGAAGGAAAGGGAAAAAGATGCCAACCCACAGGGGTGAAGGAAGAGGGAGTCAAATACTGAACACACAGTGGAAAGTAGAAAGGGAGGGCAGAGGAAAAGAGAGAGAGAGAGAGAGAAGCTGGATGGGGTGGGGTTGGAGAGAAGAGAGACACACATTGGTGTGGGGGAGGAAGACAGGGAAGTATAAAGAAACAGAGGGGAGATGATTGACATGGAGGGGAGCAGAGAGACAGGAACACAAAGGGGAGATGCTGCATGAGGATGGTATATGGACACAAAAGGGCAATGCTGGACATGGGAGGGGGTATATGGACACAGAAGAAATATGCTAGACATGGGAGAATAGGAACACAGAAGGGAGATGCTGGACAGAGGGGGAGGGGATAGGGACAGAGTGGTGAAGCTGGACACAGAGGAGATGCTGGGCAGGGAACTATAGGGACACAGGGAAGGGAGATGCTGACCATGGGGAAAGATAGCAACACCAAGATTGAAGGTGAGCATGGAGAGAGAAGAAATGTCAAATAGACCGGAGACCCTGGTGAGTAAGTTAAAAGAAGACAGGGAGAAACAGAAACCAGAGCCTGGGACTAACATGATTTGAAAAATAAAATGACTAGACAACAAAAAAATAGAAAAAATAATTTTATTTTCTATTTTGAAATTTGAATGTGTCAGATTTTAAATGTGTATCCAGCTTGAGCTGGTGTTAGACATGGATGTGGCCCAGGGCAGAAATTTTGGAGGGGACCCCAAAGCCCACTACCAGGATGTGCTTTCTTCAGCTTTCACCAGGCTTAGAGCTCTCTGGCTAGGGGGCAGCTGCCCTAGTTGTGCTCCCCTAACACTGCCCCTGGCATGTTCAATCTTTATATTTTGTACCATATAGGAGGAAATGTATCTCTTTCTATTTCTCTAGTGTTTTATTACATATAAGGGGTGGATTCTTGGAATTTTGGATTAATTTATGTTTATGGTCAGCTATTTTGTATCTGGTATTTGTGTTCTGGGTCTATGACTGAGGTATTCTATTAGTATGAATTTTCTATGTAGAATTTTGTAGTAATTTGGCTTGTTAAGTTTGCCCAATAGTGGAGGATGTTTGTGAGGTGGGAGGGGAGACAGAGGGTTTTGTTGATCCTTGTTCTGTATTATTGTTTGTGATTTATAAACAACAATTGCACAGAATATTGTTCCTTTTTATACTTAATAAAAAAAGCTTAAACATAAAATCATAACTGCTCGAAGTTTGTGCGAATAGGGTCATACTGAGCTTGTGGGGATGAAGTGGGGACTGAGACGGGGACAGAGCTTGCGGGGAAGACGACAACCTTTGTCCCCATGTAATTCTCTAACACACACACACAAAGAACACAGAGATTAAATGATTTGGTTAGTGTCACAAAATTAGAGTAAACAAGAAGTATAGCATGCTCACAGCTCTGTAACCACCGTCTACACACCAGTTCCAACACCTTACCTCAATTTACCTACCTATAATTAAAACAGTAACATTTCCCTTGTCCCTCAGCTATTTTTAGATGCTATGTAGTGGGAGAATTAGCTATATACTAGTAAAAAAGGCCCGTTTCTGGCTGAAATGAAACGGACGCTAGCAAGGTTTTGCGCGGAGTGTGTATGTTTGAGAGAGTGTCTGTGAGAGTGACTGTGTGAGAGTGAGAATGTGCAAGTGTGTGTGTGTGACAGAGAGTGGGTGTGAGTGTGTCTGTGAGAGAGCGTGTGTGTATGTGAGAATGAGTGTGCGAGTGCGTATGTGAGACAGTGAGTGTCCTTCCCTGTCCCCCCTGTCAGGTGTCAGGACTGGGGGGACTGTGGACAGTCATGAAGGCAGCTCCTACCAAAATAATGAAAGCAAGACCATTTGTATAATAATCACTGCATTCCAGAGAACAAAATGGAGCAAGTTCCCACATGCTATCTTTTGCTTTCTGTATTCAGTAGCTGACAGGCTTGCTAGACTTACCTAAGTGGCTGCAGCTGCAATACACTGAAAAGAAAGCAAGGAAACCTATGAGACGTAGATACGGCCGTCCCCTTGGCCTCTGACGCTCCTCCCTTCTTCTATTTGACTTCCCTCTGATAGGTCCGTCATTCGGTGTGACACTCCTCCCTTTTCCTGTTTCAGTTCCCTTTGATAGGTCAGAGCGGTGCAGCTGTGACACTCCTCCCTTCTCTGATAGGTCAGGGCGGGGCAGAGATGTAGTGTGCTTAAAAATGGTTACAGAGCTTCGAACATACAACTGTTGAAGCCTCAGAGTGTGGCTGAAACTGAGGATGAGTAGTCCGAATAGCCTAGCCTACCAGGAGGACAGGAGTTCAGGACAGATGGAGTAAGCTTCAGAACGTCTGAGGGGGGATTTTATTTATATAGATATGGTGGGCTGAGAACCAGAGAAGCTCAGCTCAAATCCCACAGATACTCCTTGTGATCTTGGGCCAATCACTTAACCCTCCATTGCCTCAGATACATAAATTATACAAAAATTAAGACTGTAAGCCCTTTGGGGACAAGCAAATATTTAGCTACTCACTTTAGGCTGCTACTGAAAATGCATGCGCAAAACCACACCCCACCCCTACTTCTAAAAGTGCCCTGGGATATTTTATTCCACATTGCATTGTGTCTTTCATTTAAACAGGACAAATTTTAGAAATCAGTTTATATGGGGAAAAAATACAAAATGCATCAAGAATTCAGAAGAGTGATTGTTCTGGGAAGCCTAACAGGTAGATATTTGGCAAGGACAGTCATGTGTTTTATTCTAATTTTTTTTTTTAATGCCAGATGCCACAGCTACATAAGTATTGCCATACTGGGAAAGGCCAAAGGTCTATCAAGCCCAGCATCCTGTTTCCAACAGTGGCCAATCCAGGTCACAAATACCTGGCAAGATCCCAAAACAGTACAAAACATTTTATACTGCTTATCCCAGAAATAGTGGATTTTCCCCAAGTCCATTTAATAATGGTCTATGGACTTTTCCTTTAGGAAGCCGTCCAAACCTTTTTAAAACTCTGCTAAGCTAACCGTCTTTACTACATTCTCTGGCAACAAATTCCAGAGTTTAATTACACGTTGAGTGAAGAAAAATTAAATTTGGCTATTCAGCACTGCTACTCGATGCTGAATATCTGGATAGCGGCGATATTAACACTGCCATCCTTATATCAAACCAAATAAATTTAGGAAAGCCTTTCACCCTGACAGTTATCCAGTTAGCAGACTGAATACCACTGCTAACCGGATAACTCCTAACTCCACCCAAGCTCTGACCCCAGACCACCCCAGCACTATCCAGATAGGGCTGCTGAATATCCTCGGTGCTATCTGGATAGTACCCTTGAATATCTGTGGATAGGCCGAATGAAGCCATTTATCTGATAATGGTGGCTATTATCTGGATAAATAGCTTTAAATATTACCCACTAAGGGGTCCTTTTATCAAGCTGCGGTAAAAGGACCCCTGTGGTGGTGGTGCGTAGGCTTGCCATGCGCCAAGGCCCCCTTTTACCACAACAAGTAAAAGGCTCTTTTTTTTTTTTTTTTAATGGAAATGGCTGTATGGTAAGTTAAACACTTGGTGTGTGGCCACTTCCAGGGGGAGCCCTTACTGCCACCTATTTAGGAGCCGGTAAGGGCTCCTGAACTAACCTGGCAGTAACTGGGCAGTAGAACTAAAAAAAAAAAAAAAAATTCTGATGCACTTAAAATGGTGCACGGTGGGGCAGGCACTACTGCCAGGCTCCAGTGGTACTGCCGAAGGCATGCGGCAAGCCCACAATAGGCCCCTAAATGTCTTGAACCTATTGATTCAGAATGACTTCAATATACTTATAAAACCTAGGTGTACCAGTGAAGTAAGTCTTTTAAATCAAAAGTTTGAGGATTTAAAAACTACTGTGGAATCTGTTAAATCTGATTTAATAACGTGCGTGACACCGCTTCAAAAAGAAATGGAAAAATTCAAAGAGTTTCAATCAACAGTAGTTAAAGAAAGAATTCTAATACAGAGAAAAATTGAACAAATTGAAAATTTTAACAGGAGATTGAACTTAAGACTTTTGAACTTTCCAAAATTATTAGGATATACCCCAATGGATTTATTTCGTAGATATTTAATGGAGAACTTAAAAATGGTAGAAGAGACTATACCACCAATAAGTAAAAATTTTTATATTCCGAAGAGAAATATTGAAGGAATGAGAGGTGGAGCTCAATACCCTATGGTACAGGATAAAAGTGAAGGTTTAAAAGATATTTCCGCAATATTGGAGCAGTCCCTAGAGGATGTGACAGAAAGGGCCACTCTTCTTGTGGTCTTTGTGTTCGAACAGGATTTGAATTCCATACTACGATTATATTTTCGAAATGCAAAAACTCCTTTTGGTGGAGCAAAGATAATGATGTTTCCAGACGTAACTAAACAAACGCAACAACAGAGGAAAGAATTTTTGAATTTAAAATCAAAGACTTTAGAGCTGGGAGGATCCTTTCTGTTAGTATACCCCTGTAAATGTATAGTGAAAATAGGGATGGTTAAACATGTTTTCTTTGTACCGGAGCAGCTCAAGTTTTTTCTGGATGCTAAACAACAGAACTGACGTTAGATAGAATAAACAGAGACATGCACTCGTCAAGTTTAGATATTGTTTTTTTTTTCCTTTTGAATCTTCCCTAAATTGAGTACGCCCCGCACTTGTTGTGGTCTAAGGAAGCTAACCTTAAATGTATCAAACTTATGTATATGTATATAACAACAATGTTTTGTATATGGAGCTGTGTTTCTGTAGCAAGATTATTCTTGTGGATCTAGTTTATTTTGTTTAAACGATAAATCAATAAACAAATTTAAATATAAAACCTAGGTGTACACTTCTATAGCTTGTACCTGTGAAAGAATTTTAGTGCCCAATTAAAATTTTTTTTTCCCTCTCCATCATTCTCATGAATGTAGAAACTACTTTTCTTTGTTAGGACAGAGAGATGAAGAAAATGTATACAATGGTCTGAAAAGATAATGAGGTCTCCGTCCGCAGGATTTAATAATTGAGTGTGGCATTATTTGTTCCACCACCAAATATATTTTGGAAAAGGGACACATCTGTAACAGTACTACCTTCCGATATCATTGTAACGTTCCAACAAAATCACACTGGAACCGAGATCTATGGCTTATTCTACACTCCAGTACTGCAGTGCTTCCCAAACCTGGTCCTGGGGGCACCCCAGTCAGTCAGGTTTTTGGGATATCCATAATGAATATTCAAGGGATTGATTTGCATGCAGTGGAGGGGGGGACGGTGCAAATATGTCTCAAGCACATTTATTGTGGATATCCTGAAACCCTGACTGGTTTGCAAAAATGCCATTTCATCAATCCTATCACAATTACTACATTTATACAGCATCTCTGTTACAGAGATACATTCACAAAGCTACATGGAGGTTCAAATTCCTCTGCAAGATCTAGAACAGAAGGGGTATGCAACGCCACCACTGCCCTCAAGGCCATTTATCAGTTTCTGTGGAATTTCAATATCCTGTTTCCTACCTTCTTTTGGCAAAATGGCTACCGTAGGACTATGTTCCACCACTGTATAGAGATTTTTGTCCACGTAGTTATCAAGCTCTATGACTCTATCAGAAGAGCACTGTTCCATCCCATGGTCACTGGTGATGATAAGATTCATTGTGTCCCACAGCCCTGCCTTTTTCAGTTCAGCCACCAAGTGGCCCAGCTTGTTGTCCACCTCTGTAATCACATAGCTCATTAAAGGGTTATCTGGTCCCAACAAATGACCCGACTCATCAGGTTCTTCCCAGTAGAGAAGGCCCAGATGTATAGGTTTGTTTGATGTAAACCACTCAATCAGTTTGGCAACTCTATATTCAAATGAAACAGTCTCATTGTAAGGCAGATAGAAGGAGGGATAGACCCCACTTATGTTCACATCCGACCCAGGCCACATAGCTGCACCACTTTTACGTCCTTCATACTGGTTAGTGAACCAAATTGGAACAGCTTCTTCCCAAAACTCAGAGTCATAGATGTCCATCCTATCCATGGAAAACGTCTTGTTAAGCACCGGATCATACATTTCATTGGCAACTATGCCATGGTTCTCTGCATAGAGACCTGTCACCATACTATAATGATTAGGATAAGTTTTTGTGATAAATACATTAGTGACTTGTTTCACATGAATTCCATCTTCTATGATGCTGTGAAAATTGGGTGTTGGGAATTTATAGATGTAATCCCATCGAAAACCATCAAAAGAAACAAGCAGAACCTTGGGAGAGCCTTGCAGAAGGCAGAACGTGCCTGTAAATGTCAGAGTGCACAATGTGAGGAATATCCTGCAGGGATCCGACACCATTGCTGACGGTTAGTTTTCCACCCAGGTATATGTTCAAAACCTGTACAGCAGAAAAGCAGAGCATAAGGAAATGGTTCATTTGAGATTAACTTCAAAAGCATGTGTTTGTCTGGCAGCAGAGTGCAATGACACTGTCTGGGACAAACACTGCCCTCAATTTCTACATAGCAGTTTACTGCAACTCACACTACAAACTACAGACACTCTCCTTTACCCTAAGGCAATAGTAAATAATGTAATGAGTTCAGAACTTATGGTACATCCTGGATACTCCATCTGAAAAATACAGTCCTTTTTACCTGCTGCCAGAAAGTTAATAAATTTGAAATACCACCCTTAACTGTCACCTGTGGCTCTTCAGACTGGTTGGACTAAAGCAGTCTCAACCCAGTCCTCAGGACACATTCAGCCAGTCAGGTATTTAGAATACCACAATAAGTATGCATGAACAGATTTGCAATAGATGGAAGTAGTGCCTGCAAAATTTATCTCATGCATATTCATTATGGATACCCTGAAAGAAAACCTGAATGGCTAGGTGTCCTGAGGACTGGGTTAAGAACCCTGGGCTAAAGGAACACTGTAAACAGGCCCATTTTTGGATGTGAAAAAATAAATGTGAAAGTGGCAATGTGTAGATAGGGACCATGATTCTAGAAGAATAGACATATTTGCATGTGTAGGTCCAATGTGATATCAGTACATCCCTGCCCCTAGGAATACTCAAATAAAAAAAGAAACCCTGTGTGGAAGACACAAGTAGAAGTATCCCTTAATTGGGAGACTTCCATGTGTAAAAGAGCAGTGTATAAGTGGAGGAGAGGCCTAATGGCTACTGCAGCGGGCTTTGATCCTGGCAACCTGGGTTGAATCCCACTGCAGCTCCTTGTGACCTTGGGCAAGTCACTAAATCCTCAAAAGCTTAGATTGTGATCCCTCTAGGGACAGAGAAAGTACCTCCATGTATAGTGCTGCGGATGTCTAGTAGCGCTATAGAAATGATTAGTAGTACACACAAGTAGTGGCAAAATGAAGATACACTTGCATCACTAGCACGATCGTCACCTGCATGGGTAAAGTCAACAGGCAATGCAGACAAGCTGCATGCATATGTACTGCTACTTTGCAAGAGGTATGCATGTAGAAAGCCTGTGTAAGTGGCATGCAGGCCACCACTTACACATATTAACACACATATAACATGATGAATGCTGATGCAAAATCATGTAAACTAACAGAAACAACTTGTACTCATCCTACCAACTATACCATGAGTCCTATCCTTTACTCATCTTTGTAAAGGAACACCCAAATCTGTTCTGAGGGAGGCTGGGAGATGCGCTTGAAAGGTATCTGTCCACTAAACATATCCTATTCCTTTCTTCTGCTCTAGATGCTTCCAGATCCAGAGGGACATAGAAGCACTCAAAACCAAGTTCCCCAGCTAGACTTGCTGCTAACACAAGAAATATAGCAAGTGTGGCTACATTATTACAACCAAACAGCACTGTCATATCACATAAAAATGACGAAGGTGGGTGGCACCTCATACGCCAACCTATAGCGTGGGGCATGATGTTTGTAGAGCAGAGTGCATTTACTCATCTGCATCAGATGGACTATACACTAGCCCCCCCCCCCCCCAAGAATTCAATGGGCATATGCTAAAAACCCCGACTGACTAGGTGTGCCCCGAGGACCAGGTTGAAAACCTCTGTCTTACAGAATAGTGACTAATAGAAAAGTATCACAATTTGACAGCATATACTTTGCCAGTGGGCGTATGCAAGGGTGGGGCACTCAACTATATGCATTAATTATAGCTCACAAATAGGTACCATGGTTTACAGCAGCTATAAGACCGGTGCAAATGCCTGAGCCTTAAAATTTAAGCACTTTTTGGCCATTCATGCTGGCATTCTATAAAGAAAAGAAGGTGCCTACTTTTCTTTATAGAATAGGCTTCCAATAGGTGCCATAATCAGCACCTTTAATAGGCACCCTATTATAGAAGGACTCTCACGGAACGCACTTTTCTGTAATATCCCCTTGATTCTATAAATGGTGCCGAAATCTGGATGCCCAAATTGTGCACAAATAAATTAATGAGCCGTTAAGAAATAACTGGCTAATTAATATTACAACATTGTCCCTTCACTTTGGATAATTGCAAGCTTTTTGCTATTAATCACTATTGTGTTGAAAGCTACTTTACAAGAACGGAAAGATAATAGAAAAGTCTCTTTCGCATTCTAGTGGAACTCACTGTAACTGATTTATAAATATGAAGTCAGAATTGCTGAGAAAACGGGCTTACTCAGACTCAAAAAAGATCTGGGTGCCTTTTGAATTGTTCTGTTCTGATAAGGAAACCACTCATGCCTATTTTGTTTTATACTTGCATTGATGCATGTTTTCATTGTGCATGTTACAATTACATGCTTTATGTTAGTTTGTTCAAAAATTCAATAAAGATGGTTTTGAGCTTAAATATATATATAAAATCACCCTTATAATGCATTGAACTATTCCAATTTTTAAAAAAAACATACCGCCTACAAACAAGAATGGATTAAGTAAACTCCCCTCCAACTCCCATTATCCTTAATCCCACCCATATAAGGCCAGGAAGACTGCTGAGTCCCCTCCCTCATGCCCACTACCTACAATTTAATAACTTATTTTGTATACTTTAGTTCTAGGTGATCTTCATATTCCTACTGAATACAGTAAAGAAACAAAATCACAAAACTGCAGACAGAATATTACATATTGAAAATGACTTTGTAACGTTCCCTATTTATCCAAACATTTTTCAGCAAAGAACACTGGGACTATGGAGCACAAGACTCGACAAAGAACTTGTCAAGAAAGATTTACAACTTAACAGTGCCGGAAATAAACAAGTGCAAAAAAAAATTGTAGTAAAGCATTGCGTTCTTGTATTTGTAAGATGTCAGAAAAATCATGCACCCAAATGTAAAAAGGCTTTCATGTTTTAGATCTTAGGGAAACCTTATGTCAGCTCATGGTTTAACAGTTCTTCAGTCTTTTTGGGTGAGTGATGGAAAAGCCAGTGTAAAGGCAAAAACTGTATTTTTACACAATTTTAGAAGTTAACTAAAAGCACCAAAGTGATGAAATGATTAAAATGTGACGCACCACATGGCACACAGATTACAGAACATGCTACAAGAAATCCATGACCCTTAGAACCTATGAAGCGTCACTTAACATCTTGGAAGAATAACCTGAGTGCCACATCCCCTTTGTAAGACTATATATAAAAATATACTTAAGAATAGTGAATGTTACTGTTACACGTTTTTAAGCACCTGTATTTCTTCTAGTCCTATCAAATGTGGAATGTAAAATCTAACAACATAAGAACATAAGCATTGCCATACTAGGCCAGACCGAAAGTCCATCAAGCCCATTATCCTGTTTCCAACAGTGGCCAATCCAAACAGTAAAAGATTTAGGGCCCTGTTTACTAAGCAGCGTTATAGGGGATTAGCATCTTTAACGCGCGTTAACCATGTATGTGTGTTAACTGAGTAAGCACCTACATGCTAATTGTAGACATCTTAGGTGTGTTAAAAATGCTAACGCGCCTTAGTAAACAGGACCCTTAATGCTGTTAATCATAAGCACCGCCATACTGGGAAAAGACCAAGGGTCCATCAAGCCCAGCATCCTGTCTCCGACAGTGGCCAACCCAGGTTTCAAGAACGAGTTCCAGAGTCTAACTACACGCTGAGTAAAGAAAAACTTTCTCCTATTTGTTTTAAATCTACCATATTCTAGCTTCATCTTGTGTCCCCTGGTTTTGTTGTTGTTTGAAAGTGTAAATAAACGCTTCACATCTGTCCGTTCTACTCCGCTCATTATTTTGTAGACTTCTATCATATCACCCCCTCAGCTGCCTTTTCTCCAAGCTGAAGAGCCCTAACCTTCTCAGCCTTTCCTCATAGGGAAGTCGTTCCATTCCCTTTATCATTTTCGTTGCCCTTCTCTGCACCTTTTCTAATTCCTTTATATCTTTTTTGAGATGCCGCGACTACAATTAGACACAATACTCGAGATGTGGTCGCACCATGGAGCGATACAATGGCATTATAACATCCTCGTGTTTGTTTTCCATCCCTTTCCTAATAATACTCAACATTCTGTGTGTTTTCTTAGCCGCGGCAGCACACAGGGCAGACGTTTTTAATGTCTTATCAACGATGATTCCCAGATCCCTTTCTAGGTCCGTAACTCCTAACGCGGAACCTTGCATGACATAGCTGTAATTCGGGTTCCTCTTACTCACATGCATCACTTTGCACTTGTCAACACTGAACTTCATCTGCCACTTGGACGCCCAATTCCCCAGTCTCACGAGGTCCTGCTGTAATCTTTCACACTCCTCATGCGACTTGATGACCCTGAATAATTTTGTGTCATCTGCAAATTTAATTACCTCACTAGTTACTCCCATCTCTAGGTGTACAGCGCTGCATAACCCTAGTAGCACTTTAGAAATGTTAAGTAGTAGTAGTAGTCTAGAAATAAACAGTGGATTTTCCCAAGTCCATCTTAATACAGTGAAACCTCGGTTTTCGTTGACTTCGGTTATCGTCAGTTTCGGTTTTCATTGATTTTTTCAGTGGAAATTTTGTCTTGGATTTCGTCGGTTGCCTCGGATTTCGCTGGCGTGCCCACGTGACCTCGCTGATAATTTTGCAAAAACAAAGGGTGACCCACGCATTCTCCTGCTCATTGTGGCGTTGTTTCTCGTTGTGTGAGCATCACCCCTCACGTCTAACGCAACGCATGCAAGATAAAATCACATGTGCTCAAATCTCATTTTCCCTGTTAAGTGTTTCCCTTGCTAATAAGTTAACCCTTTCCCTTTAGCTCCATCATGGGACTATATTTATTCTCTACAAAATGTGTTTTTGGTATGTATTTTGGAGTTTCTAGAATGAATTAATTGGATTTACATTGATTCATATGGAAATAATTGCCTCAGTTTTCGTCTGTTTCGGTTTTTGTTGATTGTTTTCAGACGGATTATCAACGAAAACCGAGGTATCACTGTAAAGGCTTATGGACTTTTCATTTAGAAAATTATCCAAATATTTTTTAAACCCTCTAAGTTAACTGCTTTTTATCACATTCTCTGGCAATGAATTCCAGGGTTTAATTACATGTTGAGTAAAGAAATATTTTTTTGCCCATTTGTTTTAAATTAACTACTTAGTAGCTTCATTGCACAACACATCTACTCATTCCACTCCACTCAGTATTTTATAGACCTCTTTCATATTTTCCCTCAGCCGTCTCTTCTCCTAAGCTGAAGAGCCCTAGCCGCTTTAGCCTTTCCTCATAGGGAAGTCATCCCATCCCCTTTATCATTTTCATCACCCTTCTCTGTACCTTTTCTAATTCCGCTATATCTTGGTGCACTGCTAGGGATCAGGTGCCACTATTTTGGAAGATGGCAGCATTGTAGGCAGGAACAAGAGGGCATTGCTCCCGTCTCCCAACTTAGAGGTGGGCAGAGTGGGGGCAGGTATGGGGGCCCACTTGGGCCACCAGGAATTGTTACAAGGAGGGTCTTCTGAGGTGAAGTGCCACAGTAAATATTAAGTGTGAAGAGAAAAAATGGCACTAAAATTTAACATGGCTTATTATATCAGGAGCAATTTAAAATTCAGCTTTTTGCAGGTATTTTGCATGCCTACCTCACTAGCCAATAATGCAGTGGTTTTACTGCTGATTTTCCTGCGCTAAAAATACTTACATCATTAGGAGTTAAGATTAGAATGGGGAAAATCAGCTGAGGGAATCCAAAGTAGGGAAAAAAAACTATATTAAGCTTGTTGCAATACAAAAGATTACAAAGGTGCAATACTACAGCTATATCCCCTGCTTCCCTCTAAAACCCAGTTAATAGGAACATAACAAAAACCATAATAGGTCAGACCAAGGTCCATCAAGCCTGACAGATCCTGAAGAGATCTGTTCCTCAAAGCTCATTTCCTAGGATCAGCAGAGATGGATATGGATTTAGATTTCTATGCTCCCTCCCTCCCAGCATCTCATCTGTCATTCCCTTCCCTATCCTTCCCTACTCTTTGCCCTGCCTGCCACCGCCCACTCTACCTCTTCATGCACAATGCCGGAACTATGGTGGAAGTCTTGCAGTCCTCAGTCTCATTAGACTTGCAGCATAGTTCTTTCCTGCTCCGTGTGGCTTAAAGCTAACAAGAGCTGAGCCTCAAGTAGTAGAGCTGTGGCTCCACCCTGCCATGCTTATCACTTTATGCTTGCCCTGCAAGATAATCTTCGTATGATCCTTGCTGTGTATTATCTTTAGTAAACTGTAAACTCCAAGGAGGAGGGACTGTCTCTTATCGCTTTCTGTAAAGCACTACATGCACCCTGTAGTGTTACAAATAATTTGCTGGAGATATAATAGCTGACAGAGGTGTCTGTTACTCAGACTGCCCCCATCATCTTCCCCCTCAGCACATACATAGCATAATGAAAGGGGTCCTGGAAAATGCAGAGCAATCAGGACCCACCACGGCACTCTCCTTGCAAGATGAAGCCACCGAGCAGAACTGGAAAAACTGTGGTGGTCCAAAGAACCTGGCTCAAAGGAAAAGCTAAAGTTGCAGGTGTTAGGGGCTGCAACAAGGGCAACTGCTCTGGGCCCCATACCACAAGGCGCCTCATCTCAATCCAAAACTGAAAAGGGCACAGATGCAAAAAGCCATTGCAGGAAGAAGCTACAGTTAATGAAGGGTCTAAGCACTCATTGGGGGCTGTATGATGCAGAAAATGTTTTAGTGCTGTAGATTTCTCACACAGTAGACATCTGTAGGAGCAAAACCAGCACTATGAAGCACTATCCGGCACTAATAACCTGACCTCAAAAATGCAAAATCAAGCTTATTCCGTCTTTCAACGCAAAGCCTATTATTTGTTGACGCTGAGATCTTGCATACAGACGAAGACTGCTGACAAGGGTCCCGATGTGCTAGAATAACAAGGTTGTTATCAGAATCGACGTCATGGCCAGAACAGTCAAGGACTCTTGGAATTACCCTTCCAGCAGGAGAAACGCTGTGGCTGGCAAAACTGCACACTGTTTATGAAACCCTGGCCCTTTTTCAAGGTGCCCCCTTAATGTGGTGCCAGTGAGACAATCATGTGACCCCTGAAGTCACAACAGTGGGGATAACAATGTTATGTGTGCGTCACCCACAAGAATATGCATCATTAGTACAGCTGCAGCCCATCATTTCTGTATGAGAGACAAGGGCTGCTATGTTTACATTCCATCCGAGCAGCTGACTGACCACCTGAGGAACACACTGCCATCTAGAGATCTGCATCAGGTTGTATGTGTGCTATGTTCTTTTGTTAGCCCCGACTGGATTAGAACTCCATCTAGGATAATGTGGGGTTTTTTCTGAGCTATTTCTCTGATGAGACTGGCTTTGTCTTCATTCCTGCCTTTCTTATATCTGCTGCTATTGTAAATAAAGGTAACTGCTCTATTTTTACAATACTTGGTTGTGGAGTTAGTTCTTTCTATTATTTGGGTGTAGGAGCTCGGATCTAAGGATAAGGGAACACATTTACTTCTGACACTTCATTCACTGATGCTACTATTGCCAGAGACCTAATCCTCTTAGGATTTATACTAAGTATCAGGTACCCCAATAATAACTCACAAGTGTGTTATCTGTATTGTGCCTACACATCAGTGTGCAGCATATTAAAAAGCATGGTAAAGAGGCTAGTGGTTAATCTGCTATTGGGTGAAAAGATATACTGCTAGGTCTGAGGCGCAGCAAGGTTAGGGGAACCCCCACTATGAGCCAGACATAACTTTCAGCATCAGCCCAGCATCCCTGGTGTCTACTGGCACCCCACCCCAATCCCCTTCCACCTGACTTAAAAAAAATAAATATCCTGATGTCTAGCAGCACCCTACCCCCTTCCCCAACTTAAAAAAAGTCCCTGTTTAGTGACAACTCCTGCTCTTCCCCACTGTTAAAAAATGTATCCCTGTCTAGGGCACCCTCTGCAACCTTCCTGGCCCCTCAGACCACCACCACTACATACCTTCAAATATACAGGAGTGATGCCCATTTGCTCCTGCCTGTGTCAACTTGAAAAATAGTACATCCTGAGATGCACCAAGCAGGTCCAGTCTACCAGATAAGGGAATAAGGACATTGATCCTGCCTCTTTGAAGCTACATAGTGGTGGTCTGGGAAGGATGCCCTTAGAACATGGAAAGGCAGGGGGTGGGGGGCAGAGAGTCGCTAGGCACCACAAATGTTTAATTTAATGTTGGGGTGGGGGAACAGGGGCAACTAGACTACTGAGATTTTTTTTTAATGTTGGGATTGAGGGGTAGGGTCAGAGCAAGAAGGACCACTAGACTATCAAGGATTATAGGGGCAGATGCAGAAAGCTGGGTCAGGGTGCACTATGGCTTGTTTTTATTTTGTTGTTGGTTTGCTTTTTTAGTATCACCCTTCCTGTCAGTGCATAAGCAAATCGCCCAGAAAGGTGCTACAGAAATGATAAGCAGCAGTAGTAGTACAGGGGAGCATTATGCAGTGAGTAGCAGATTATTGCCATAATTTTTACACATTAATAATTTGTATGGTCACTGATTACTGTATCCCATGGGTAATTTCAGAAGCCCTGCAGTTAGCAGCTCTAACTCATGGCTTTCTGTACTGGACCCACAGCTTCCAACTAGGCTTTGGGGTCGGGTTGTCTATCCATCTGTCTTCTGCACTGGGCCCTTGCCTCTAACACCAGCCCTACAGCTGAAGATGGGCTGAGCAGAGGAGGGAACAGAGCAGAAGGGGGGTGGAGGGGGTGAAGGTACACCATAGGGCATCATTTTTCAACCAGTGTACCATGGCTGCTCCCCAGGTGTGCCGTAGGAGTTAGGCCAGCTTAATTTGTACCAGAACAAAATAAGTTTTCTTGTCCCCAACCCTGGAGCTTTGTCTCTGTACTAATTTCCTGCTTTCACATTGGCAAGAAGCATCATAGAGAAGGCTCTGGGGTTGGCATGAGCAGGCTGTATGAATCACTGCTCAGTGCTGCAGACCGCCAGAGACAAGAAAACTTTTAAGGGGTGCACTGGGATGGGGGGGGGGGGGGGGGGGGGGGTCAAGGGAGACAAGAAGAGAATGTTGCCGGCTGGAGAGGGAGGAATCGATGCTGGACTATTTGTGGGGGCTGGAGAAAGAAAAGGTACATTTTGGACTATTTGTGAGGGGGAGGGGGATGAAGAAGGTAAAATGCTGGATCATGTGTGGATGTGTGCTTTTATAATTTCAGTGTCACCTAAGCCATGCCCGAGACGAAAAAAGGCTGAAAACCTCTGCCACAGGAACAGAGAGGGAGCATTTTCGAAGAGAGAAAAAAGTACCTTTAGGAAGGAAAACGGGAAGAGGATGAGTAAACTAAACAGGAAGGTGGAAAGGATGGGAAGAGGACGAGAAAAAAAAAAAGGAAGGTGAAAGGAAGAGAAGGGAACGCACGACTGCGCGGGGGGATGGGGGTAGAGGAGTGTGGCTGATTAAGGTGCGGTTGGCAGGTGGGCGAAAATAACCGTGAATCTTTGGCGTCCTCTGCCATCAGGATGCACAGTCACCTTTGTTTTCTAGCAATAAACACATTATCTAGCACAACGCTGGCTTACGACCTAGGTAAGCAAGAAGCCCCCAAGGTCAAAAATGATCACCTTCTGACCATCTTAAACCAAGCAGCGCTCGCTTTCTCCGGACACCTTCCCACGGGTGCTCCAGCGCACTACAGTGCAAAGCGCATAGTAATAACCTGCAGGAAGCCAGCAAAGCCCAGACCACGACCTCTCACCCGTTACTGCGCAGCTCAGCTCATACTTACATTACACAGCGAATGACAGACTTACGCGACGAACCGACCCGCTGACTTGACTCAGGGGCGGAGCCTGCAAGCAACTCAGCGCATGCGCAGCCCTATTCTCCGCGTGCCTCCTCCCCCTCCCCCTTTTTTTCGTGTTGGTGGTGGTGGGCTAAACTAAACTGTCTCCTGCCTTGTCTTGGGTGATTGAAGGCTCTCACACTGACTCGAGCAGCCGTTGTCGGTTGATGACCTTTGAGTTGTAGTGCTATAACTCAGCTGGAAAAGTTTCCTGTAAGGCTGCAACGCCTCTGAAATAAGCAAACAGACAGTGCAGGAACTGACGGAAGGTTATCCCTTCTTGTGTTTCCGCGAGTTTCACACCTCTACAATATGTTGCATGTCCCTGTTCCAGCAGGCACAGGGAGTGTTTTATTAAAAGACTAGTAAAATAAAAGGCCCGTTTCTCACACAAATGAAACGGGCGCTAGCAAGGTTATCATGTAATGGCGATTATGTTTTTAAGGGAATCGTTGGGAGAAATGTTCTGTCATGATAAGTAGTAATTGGGAAGGGTGTATAATGAGTAATATGCTCAGGAGTATGAGATACCGATTGTTTTTATCTATGTTTTTTTTTTTTGTTTTAATCTTTCTTTTTTTTATAATTTTTATTTATAGTATTTTTCAAAAGATAAGAGTACGCAGAAATTGTAAAATTTTTATTAGAACTATAATGGTTGTTTACATTTGCAAGATTTCTTTATAAACAATATTTTTAGTGACAACTTTGTTACAATGAGGGAAAAGCTTTCCTTGTTCAGGACCAGAAGACTTTCAAACTTGTGAAAATGCTACATACAGTTGGCCATGTGTAAACACTGGTTCTGGTAGGAAAAATGCCAACTTTTTCAAATGTTTGTCGTTGTGACTTGTTACTTGTCATTGCAAAAGCCAATTTCACAGGAAATTGTTTTCTACATAATGTAAATGGGAGGTCAGTGTTAGATGGTGCTAGTTCAATACGTGGTATAAAAACAGTACTCCCTGCAGTTGACCCAGTGATTACTTGACTAATAATGAGGTTAGGTTTCAAGTCTTTGACTATTAAGCGAGTTCTGTTACATAAACCTCTCTTGGTATTTAAATTCCTGAGTAGGATAATTATAGCTCCAATTTTTAAATGCAGTTTCCATATCATCAAGCTGATCAATCCATAGACTGGTGGGTTGTGTCCATCTACCAGCAGGTGGAGATAGAGAGCAAACTTTTGCCTCCCTATATGTGGTCATGTGCTGCCGGAAACTCCTCAGTATGTTCTCTATCTCAGCAGGTGGTGGTCACACACAGCAGCAGCTCTGGCTAGGCCTCCAAGCCTAATTTTTAGGTTTTGTTGAGTGCCTGGGGTTGAGGGCTCTTCTGAGCAAGTGCAAACCTGGTGGCGCCAGGTCCCTCCTTTTCTCCCCCCTCCCGCTGGCTCCGTTTAAAAAAAAAAAATTTTGACGTCCTTTAAAGACGTTTATTTTCGACGTTTATTTAAACGTTTATTGCAGCTACTCACTGGGACACCAGGTCGTTACAGCTCGGAGCAAGAAGCAGGTAATTTTTACCTTTTTATAGCGGGCAGGGGGTTCCCCGATCGATCTCCACGTGGCCTATGGCGTCGGAGGGCGAGGGCGCGAAGAATCGCTCCCCGGACCACGTGTACGCTCCTAGCGGGGATGCGGGGGTATTAAAGTCTGATTCGCCCTTCTTGGGGGTCAGTTCGGAGGCCGGTCAGTGTCCCGGTTCTCCCTCTGGCGCGGCGGTTTTTCCCGCCATAAACGCCCATCCCCCGCTGCTCGCCTCCGCCATCTTGGCCGGCCACTCTGCTCGGACGGCTTCTTCTTGGACCGCCCTTGAGCTGGGAGACGTTAATGCCTTGGCCGCCCTTGATTTGGGCGACGGCAAAAAGGCGGCTAAAATTAAGCGCCGTTCTTCCCGCGCGGCTCCTTCTCGGAGTGTCGCGCCGGACGCCATCTTGGATGCGCAGCATGTTTCTCCCCCGCTCTTGCGAGCGCCGGTTGAGGGTGCGTCTAGGGCTGTGGCCCAGGCTGCTGAAGTGCACAGTCTGGGGGGTTTCTCCCCCGAGTTTATTTTGCTGCTGCATCAGGCTTTTCTTATGCAAAACGCTGCCCCTGCTCCCTTGTCCGATAAAGGGATTGAGGCCTCCGGAAATAAACGCCCTCGGGTGGATTCCCAGGCCTTAGAGGACTTTGTCTCCTCGGATGTAGATGAGGGCAGCGTATCTGAGTTCTCCCAACGGTCCTTTGGGGATTCCTTGGAGGAGACGGATTCCCGCTCGGATGGAGCGGATGACCCCTCTGCAGCGCGGATCTTTCGCTCAGAGGATTTGCCCAACCTGTTAATGCAGGCCATGGGCATTTTGAAGATTTCCTCTCCGGAGGACGTCTCTCCCTCAGCCCCTGTTGGCTCCGACATTATGCTGGGGACAAAGCGCCCGCCTAGAACCTTCCACGTGCATGATGCCATGCACACCTTAATTTCGGCTCAATGGGATGTCCCGGAAGCGAGCCTCAAAGTGGCTAGGGCTATGTCCCGCCTCTATCCTTTGCCTGAAAGTGAACGTGAGGCCTTTATTTGGCCTACCATGGATTCTTTAATCACTGCGGTGACTAAGAAAATGGCGTTGCCGGTGGAAGGTGGCACGGCCATAAATGACGCCCAAGATAGAAGATTGGAGGCGGCCTTAAGGTCGTCCTTCGAGGCGGCTGCTTTAAGTTTGCAGGCCTCAGTTTGCGGCTCCTATGTGGCCAGGGCATGCCTGACGATTGTACAGCGGGCTTCCCCCTCGGATCCTTCCTTGAGGGCTGATTGGCCGGCCCTGGAATCGGGCTTGGCTTATTTGGCAGACTTACTGTATGATGTCTTGAGAGCCTCAGCTAAAGGTATGGCTCAGACAGTCTCTGCGCGGCGGTGGCTATGGCTGAAGCATTGGTCTGCGGACCACGCCTCTAAGTCCCGCCTGGCTAAGTTGCCTTTTAAAGGCAAGCTGCTCTTTGGGGTCGAGCTGGACAAAATTGTGACCGATCTCGGCACGTCTAAGGGCAAGAGGTTACCAGAGGCCAGGGCTCGGCCTAGTGCTCGCCCCGGTAACTCCAGAGGACGGTTTCAAGAGGTCCGTCGGTACCGCCCGGGCAAGTCGGGCTCCTCTGCCTCCTCTTCCTTCAAGAGGAACTTCTCCCCCAAGCAGCATTCCTTTCGCAGAGACTGCCGTCCCGGAGGTACGTCCTCCGGTCCTCCCCCAGGGTCTCGTACCCAATGACGGGGTCTTGGTCCATGGCCCTGTGCAGATTGGAGGACGCCTGTCCTCGTTTCTGGGCGAGTGGACCAGAGTAACTTCAGACGCTTGGGTGCTGGAAGTCATCAGAGACGGCTACAAGCTAGAGTTCTGCCGACCCTTAAGAGACGGGTTTGTACTCTCTCCCTGCAAGTCTCTGGTCAAAGCTGTGGCAGTGCAGCAGACCTTGGAAAATCTGATCCGCCTGGGGGCGGTCGTTCCGGTGCCAGAAAATCAGCTTGGCAAGGGACGTTACTCCATTTACTTTGTGGTGCCAAAGAAAGGAGGTTCTGTACGGCCTATCCTCGACCTCAAAGGGGTCAATCGGGCCTTGAAAGTTCGGCACTTTTGCATGGAGACTCTCCGCTCTGTTATAGCGGCAGTGAAGGCAGGGGAGTTCCTGGCATCCTTGGACATCAAGGAAGCGTACCTGCATATTCCCATCTGGCCTCCTCATCAACGCTTCCTGCGTTTTGCAGTACTGGGCTGACACTTCCAGTTCAGAGCCCTCCCGTTCGGGTTGGCTACTGCTCCGCGGACCTTCTCCAAAGTAATGGTGGTCATCGCGGCCTTCCTGAGAAAGGAAGGAGTACAAGTCCATCCTTATCTGGACGACTGGTTGATCCGAGCCCCCTCTTATGCAGAGTGTGGCAAGGCTGTGGACCGGGTGGTTGCTCTTTTGAGCTCCCTGGGATGGATCATCAACTGGGAGAAAAGCCAGCTGCGCCCGACTCAGTCCCTGGAGTATCTGGGAGTTCGATTCGACACCCAAGTGGGCAGAGTGTTCCTGCCAGACAATCGGATTGTCAAACTTCAGGCTCAGGTGGACCAGTTCCTAGTAGCCTCTCCGCTTCGGGCTTGGGACTATGTGCAGCTGTTGGGCTCTATGACGGCCATGATGGAAGTAGTGCCCTGGGCCAGGGCTCATATGAGACCACTACAACACTCTCTGCTGCAGCGCTGGACTCCGGTGTCGGAGGATTATGCTGTGCGCCTTCCCTTGGACCCAGCAGTGCGCAAGGCGCTGAGCTGGTGGTTGCAGACAGACAAGTTGTCTGCAGGGATGCCTCTCGTGACCCCGGAGTGGATTGTCGTCACGATGGACGCCTCTTTGTCGGGCTGGGGAGCCCACTGCTTGGGAAGGACAGCGCAGGGGCTCTGGTCTCCTGCAGAAGCAAAGTGGTCTATCAACCTCCTGGAACTCAGAGCCATTCGGTTGGCGCTTTTGGAGTTCCTCCCGGTACTGGCGTTGAAGCCAGTACGGGTCCTGTCGGACAATGCCACGGCTGTGGCCTATGTCAACCGCCAGGGAGGTACCAAGAGCGCCCCTCTAGCCAAGGAGGCCATGAATCTATGCCAGTGGGCGGAAGCGAACCTGGAACAGCTGTCAGCGGCTCACATTGCCGGAGTCATGAATGTCAAGGCGGACTTTCTCAGTCGCCATACCTTGGAGCCCGGAGAGTGGCAGCTATCTGCTCAGGCGTTCTTGGACATCACGAAGCGCTGGGGCCAGCCGAGCCTAGATCTGATGGCGTCATCGGCCAAGTGCCGCGCTTTTTTCAGCAGAGGACGGGACCCTCGATCCCTGGGAGTAGATGCTCTTCTCCAACAGTGGCCGACACAAGAGCTTCTCTATGTGTTCCCGCCCTGGCCCATGTTGGGCAGGGTGCTAGACCGGGTGGCAAAGCATCCGGGCCGGATAATCCTGGTGGGTCCGGACTGGCCCAGACGTCCCTGGTATGCAGACTTGATCAGGCTCTCAGTCGACGTTCCTCTGCGGCTGCCAGTAGAGCAGGGCCTGTTACATCAGGGTCCCGTGGTGATGGAGGATCCCTCCCCCTTTGGTCTTACGGCCTGGCTATTGAGCGGCAGCGTCTGAGAAAGAAGGGCTTCTCAGACAAGGTCATCGCCACTATGCTGAGAGCGAGGAAGCGCTCTACTTCTACTGCTTACGCCAGGGTTTGGCGTACCTTTGCAGCGTGGTGTGAAGCAGGCTCACTTTCTCCCTTCACTGCTCCAATTTCTTCAGTGTTGGCGTTCCTGCAAGAAGGTCTGGAGAAAGGCCTGTCGCTCAGTTCCCTTAAAGTCCAGGTAGCGGCTCTGGCTTGTTTCAGGGGCCGCCTGAAGGGTGCTTCCCTGGCTTCGCAGCCAGATGTGGTGCGCTTTCTCAAGGGAGTTAATCACCTGCGCCCTCCTCTGCACTCAGTGGTGCCTGCGTGGAATCTCAACCTGGTGCTAAGAGCCTTGCAGAAGCCGCCTTTTGAACCCTTGTCTAGGGCATCTCTGAAAGACCTGACGTTGAAAGCAGTCTTTTTGGTGGCTATCACTTCAGCCAGAAGAGTTTCCGAGCTCCAGGCACTCTCATGTCGAGAGCCTTTTCTGCAGTTCACTGAGGCAGGAGTGACTATTCGCACAGTGCCTTCCTTCCTGCCCAAGATTGTTTCTCGCTTCCATGTGAATCAGCAGCTCTGTCTCCCTTCCTTTCGTAGGGAGGACTACCCAGAGGAATACTCTGCTCTCAAATTTCTGGATGTGAGACGAGTCATCATCAGATACTTGGAAGTGACCAATGATTTCCGGAAATCGGATCATCTGTTTGTCCTGTTTACAGGTCCTTGTAAGGGTCTGCAGGCTTCTAAGCCTACAGTGGCAAGATGGGTCAAGGAAGCCATTGCAGCGGCTTATGTGGCCGCGGGGAAGGTGCCGCCTATCCAGCTGAAGGCTCACTCCACTAGAGCTCTGGCAGCCTCAATGGCAGAGGCCGGGTCCGTCTCCTTGGAAGAGATATGCAAGGCGGCAACTTGGGCATCGGCCCATACCTTCTCCAGGCATTACCGCTTGACTGTGGCTGCTCGGGCGGAGGCCCGGTTTGGAGCTTCAGTGTTGCGGTCGGGGATTTCAATGTCCCGCCCTGGGTGAGTACTGCTTCGGTACATCCCATCAGTCTATGGATTGATCAGCTTGATGATATGGAAGGTAAAATTATGTATCATACCTGATAATTTTCTTTCCATTAATCATAGCTGATCAATCCATAGCCCCTCCCAGATATCTGTACTGTTTATATTCTGGTTGCATTTCAGATTCAAGTTTAGTCTTCAGTTCCTGTTCAGGAAGACTTTGTGTTCAAGTTTTTCCAATTGGATTCTTCAAGAGTTGAGACGAGTTTGTGTTACAGTGAGCTGCTGCATTCCTCTCCCCTCCGTTTTACGGGGCTGGATTGAGACATAAATTCTGCCGGCACTCCCTCCCGCTTCGTGCGGCTGTAGGGCAGCTTTGTACCCTCCCGCTTCAGCGGTGCTAGGGTCAGTCAGCTCCTCCCGCGGTTGCAGTTGCAGGATAAGCCAGATCCCCCCGCATCGGCGGGGTGGTGTCCCTCCCCCGCTCCGCGGGGATGAGCTGGACGGATTCCCCTCCCCCACTTGTGTGGGGATGAGCTGGGTTAATTCCCCTCCCCCGTTTCGGCGGTGGTGAGCTGGGCAGAGTGTCCCTTTGTGGGTGTAATTCTCTAAGTGCTGAGACCTGCGGATGGAGCTTTGATATCGACATACTGAGGAGTTTCCGGCAGCACATGACCACATATAGGGAGGCAAAAGTTTGCTCTCTATCTCCACCTGCTGGTAGATGGACACAACCCACCAGTCTATGGATTGATCAGCTATGATTAATGGAAAGAAAATTATCAGGTATGATACATAATTTTACCTTATGGCAAGGCATGCCATTTGGAGTTTGTTCATGAAGGAATTCTATAGGGTATAACTGATGTTCCTCATCTTTGGAGTCATGAATGGAGTCCGAACTTAAATAAGTAACTATGTGCGAGTGTGTGTGTGAGAGAGTGAGTGTGGGTGTGTGTGTGTGAGAGAGAGTGTGAGAGAGAGTATGTGTGTGTGTGAGAGAGAGTATGTGTGTGTGTGTGTGAGAGAGAGTGTGTGTGTGAGAGAGAGTGTGAGAGTGAGTTCAGTCTCTATGTGTTCTGCCTCCTTTTCTTTTTCTTTTTAGATGTTATCCTTAATTTTCACATATATATAAATCCCTTGTCTAACTAAGCAATTGTTGTGCTGGTCGTCCCAGACGCCGCCTGTCATGCTGTCTAACTAAGCAATTGGTATGCTGGCCATCCCAGACGCTGCCTTCAGTGTATGTGAGAGAGAGAGACAGAGTGGGTACGATGGAGTCCGGGTGGCGCAGGAGTCGGGATGTCAGCGGCGAGTTGTGGTGCGAGTTCCGCGCTTGCCCGCTTCCCGCCACCCTGCTGGTTACGATGGAGTTTGAGCGGCGCAGGAGTCTGGACGTCAGCGGCCAGTTGTGGCACGAGTTCCTGCCTCGCGGCCATTCTGAGTTTGACACGGCACTCATTAATGCATACGGTGAGGCCAAGCTGGCGCTGGGCAAGCAAGGTAACCCGACGCCGTGCCGTGCGCGCCCCCCCTCCCCCGGAGCTCAGCCCCTCGACTATTTCCTGGGGTTCCAGTTGTGGTTTTTTTAAAGTTTCTACTATATAAATCTATCTAATATATAAATTGTCCCTCTCGTTGTTCCACCCTCTGACGTCATTACGTCCTGACGCGAGGGCTGGGCAGTGAGGGGAAATGGAACGCTGGAGGCTGGCTGACGTCATGAGATGTTACAAACCCAGACAGCCAGACATGGAACGTTGGAGGTGCAAATTATTATATAGGATTAGCACAGGTTCTCTGGAGCAGAGCCCATAGGAGTAAAATAGGCTTTGTGGCAGATAGTGTGCGCTAACCTTTAGTAAAAGACTCCATAGGGGCCCTTTTACCGCAGGCAGATAAAAATAGACAAAAATGAAATGACTGTGTGGTAAGTTCACACTTGGGTGGCCATTTTGGGGAGTAGCACGTACCACCATCCACTGAGGTGACAATAAGGGCTCCCATGGCAACCAGGCAGCGCACAGTGCTGCCAAGTTACCTTCAGGTAACCCCCCCTGTGGAAACACTAGCTGGCACCTAATAGTGTTTGCACAAGTGATTGGTGCCATAAGTGCTATCTGCTGTCTCTTAAGATGCAACTGTCAAGGGAGTGTACATATGGGAGGAGTCTGGGTGTGTTCACCAAGCAATGCACACAACTAATAGAATAGAATCAGTTGGACACATTGGACGCTGCACTAAGACACACCAAGTTACGCCTGCCATTGACTAGGTGCGTCTAACTTTTGACACCAATGTGGTTTTGCACTAATATTCTGTAACAACTTAAGAGCACCCTTAATAGAGTTAGCACTAACCACACCATTAAAATGAATGGTAATGGAGCTATTAACTACTTGGCCCCAATGCAGAGAAGCACACAGAAGAATTTAAGGCATACACCAGTGGCCGTCCTTGTGTCCTGCCCTCGTGGAAACTGGAAATTACATCAGAGCAGGGTGGGATGTGAGAGAAGGCCCGAGCCGGCAGCCTGCTCTTTCACTGACTCTGTCACGCCTCCGTTTTTTTAGGTAAAAGAGACACGGTGGCAAGAACAAAAAGGGGGCTGTCCTGGGAGCTGGAACTACAACTAGCAGCAGCAGCTGAAAAGGGGGCTGGGGCGAATCGCTGAACATGGATGGGAAGGGAGGCCAGAGGAGAGAGGAGAATCGCTGGACATGGATGGGAGGTCAGGGGAGAGAGGAGAATCGCTGGACATGGAGGGGAGGGCAGGGGAGAAAGGAGAATCACTGAATATGGATGGAGAGAGGAGAATTGCTGGACATGGATGGATGGAGTGGAGGGCAGGGGAGAGAGAGAAGAATTGCTGGATATGAATGGGTGGGAGGGAAGACAGAGGAGTGAGATGCACATGGATGGAGGGGAGGGAGAGAAGAAATGCTGGACATGGATGGAGGGGAGGGAAGAGAGAGGAAGGAGATGCACATGAATGGAAGGGAGGGAGAGGAAGGAGATGCATATGGAGGGAAGGTAAAAATTGCTGGACATGGATGCAAGGGATGGGAGAGAGGAGAAATTATGGACATGAAAGTGCTGGACATGGATGGAGGAGAGGGAAGACAGAGGAAGGAGATGCACATGGATGGAGATGAGGGAAATGGAAGAGAGGAGAAAAACTGCACATGGATGGAGAAAATAGGCAAAAGCTGGATCCACTCTATACCTCCTCCTGTCCAGTCCACTGAGGACACAGCTTTTATTTATGGATGTAGGGCAAGAAATGAAAAAGAAAGAAGGAAAGCAAAGAAATAAATGGACAGAAAGCCCTGGAAACAGTGTTAAGAGAACAGAGAGCGAGCAGTAGAATCAGAGCCTAGGACCAACATGATCAGAAAAACAGTCCCCAGACAACAAAGGTAGAAAAAAATAATTTTATTTTCAATTTAGTGTTTGGAATATGTCCAATTTGAGTATTTACATTCGCTTCTTAGTTTGCACTGTAGAGGAGGAAATGTGTATTTCTGTTTTCCTAGTATTGTGCTGCATTCAGACTCTAGCTTCTTAGGATTTCAGGTTAATTTGGGGGGGGGCACCCAGTCATAATAGCCGTGACAAAACAGCGTTCTAACAAAATAACCCTTGACATTTCACACCCTAACAAAATCCCTCCCACAAAACAACCCTTGACAAAATAGCCCCCTTAACAAAACAACCCCCTAAGAAAAAAATAACATCACAAAAAATATAATAAACTACAACTGAAATCAATCACTGATAAAGACTCCTGCCAGCATTCAATTGCATAACGCATATATAAATAAAATTCTATAGCTACAAACTGGTATTCATGATCTGTTCTGCTATTTAAAGAAACTATTTTTCCATCAACATGCTAATTTAAAAAAAATAAACCAATATTGTCATCATTTTCATAGTCTTACCAACCTTGTCCTGTTTGGCAAGGTAAGATTATTAGGAAAAAAAATGCAGTCCCATATTCTGGGCAGCCTGATCAGGCCCTTTTGTTGGGGGGGCTAACTTGTCAAGGGTTATATTGTGGGCAGGCCATTTTGGCAGTGGCTGTTATGTCAGGGACTATTATGTCGGGAGCTTTTTTTGTTTGGAGCTCTTTTGTCGGGGCTATTTTGACCAGGTACCATTTGGGGGCTATCTTTGTTCTACATATGTGACTGAGGTGAAGGTCATTTGGAATTTACAGTAAAGAATATTGTATGTTTTAATATTATTTGTAAATTGTTGCTGCCTGCACATATCATTTGGACCAGTAGAATGTATATTACAATTACGTACACATCTACAGGTATTTATTTATTTATTGAGTGAGTGAGTGAGAGCCTGTTGTTAAAACATTTACCAGCACACCACTAGTACAAGGCCTTGGATAGCATGTAAAACCATGCTAATGAAGGTATTAGCTATTCTGTGTAAATGCAGAAAAGTGCACAGAAGACAGGAAGGCTGAGCGTAACACTAGGCTTTAACGCAAGGTCTGACGGAACTAAATGGTTAGTTCGTTATTCTGCAGCAGCTTTAGGGGCCATTTTACTAAGGTGCGCTGGTGTAGGCGCATGTGTTATTGGATACGCGCAAGTCCATTTTTCAGTGCACCTGCAAAAAAGAACTTTCTTTTTTGCTGAAAATGGACGTGCAGCAAAATAAAAATCAGCGCGTGTCCATTGTGGGACTGAGACCTTACCGCCACCCATTGACTAAGCAGTAAGGTCTCATGGGTTAACTGGGTGGTAATCATCAGCGCGTGTACACTGCCGATTACAGCTTGGTTAGCGCCATGCGGTAGAAAAAAAAAATTATTTTCTGTCGAGTGTTTTGGGCGCGCATCAAAATTTGAATTACCACCTGGGGCACGCAGTAGCTGGGCGGTAGTTTTAATTCGATGCACACTGTACTCACTTAGGTGCCTACGCGTCTTAGTAAAAGGGCCCCTTAGTTAGGATTTCATGCCTTTTTCTTCCTTTTAGCACCTGTTTTTTTCTGGTTTCCTCGAAGATCATGGGTAAAAATTTAAAAAGACAGAGTGGAGGAGAGGTGTGCTGAACAGAGTAAAGTGCTGGACTGTTGGAAATTGGGTATCAGACTGCATACTAATACATCTGCACATTTGTTGGAATGCTATTCTGAATGAACTTCCACCAAAAACAAACGGATAAATAAAACACCGTGGAGGACCAACCATTCTTATATTAATACATTAATTGGAGAAACTTGGAAAATCATGTGTTTATACCCAATTCCCCCCTCCCCATTTTTTTAAGGTCACATGTTGTCTGTCCCTCAATATTCAGCCAGTGGCAGGCAGTGCAGTTAACTGCTGGTGCTGAATCCGGATATTCAATGTCAGTCCGTATCCAGTGACCGGCATTGAATAGCCGGTTTCAGTTTTAGCCACGGCAACTTAGCTAGCAAAGCAAATATTCAGCGCTAGCCGGTTAAGTTAATAATGGTTAAAGATAGGCCATACGGCCTATCTTAACCGCTCAACTTAGCCAGTTTAGCGATAAATATTTGCGCTTAGCTAGCTAAGTTGCGTAACATAGCCGGTTAGCAGATATCCGCTAGGTACTAATATTCAGTGGAGATAACCCGCTGTCTCATGCTGAATATTAGCGCTTAGCCAGCTAAGCGCTCTTTAACCATCCAGGAGTCATTTCTGGCCAGTTAATAGAGATGAATATTGGGCCATGTGTGTATACTTTAACCGAATGATAACGCTATAAACAGTGGTTCTATATGCACTAGTTAACCCAGTTCTCATGTATGGATATTTAAATCCTTGATTCACAGAGTAATTTGCACTCAAAACGTGTCAAAAACAAATGCTCAATATAAACATAAAAACCCATCTCATGGTATTGCATTCAGTAATATGTGCTGTAAAGTGATTCAGTTATTCAAAATCACTGCCGACACTGTGCAGCCAAAATGGTACTGTTTCTCATGTAGTATACTGCAACGAAACAGGGCACTTTGTCACTCTACCACCAGATGCTGGGTCAGATGTACCATGCATCTGAGCAGATAAGTGACATTATTGTGTGCTATTGGCTTCTTTATTGGATTTGATATACTCGTGCTTTGTCTCCCAGTGCCCCAAATTCTTTAACACTGCTCATAATTCTTTGAAACGTCACTGATCAACCCATGCCTTTCCCATGGCCATGCCCCTTTTTAAGCTGCACGCGAGAGGATTTGGGCGCAGCCAGATCTGCGTGCAAATCCAAATTAGAGCCTATTAATGTCAATAATTAACAGCTGATTATTGTTAATGGCTTGTTCACTAATTTATTTGCGCATGATCTTAGGATTGTGTGCAAATTTGAGCGCAATTTAGAGAATCCGGAGGATAGAGGCAGATTTTAGAAAGGACATCCAAATCAGTACATCACATAAGGGTGTCCATTTCTCATGTATTTTAGAACAGGATCTGCTGTCAAACAGGCTGTTCTATAATTCATGAGAATTTGACGTTCAAGTGCTGGCTACATCCAGCATGAACATACATTTTACAAACTGAAACATCCAAACTATAATTGGAGATATTCATCCCAACATGCATCACTTTGCACTTGTCCACATTAAATTTAATTTGCCATTTGGATGCCCAGTCTTCCAGCCTCCCAAGGTCCTGCAATTTCATGCAGTCCACATGTGATTTAACAACATTGAATAATATTGTGTCATCTCTAAATCTGATCACTTCACTCATCATAAACTTTTCTAGATCATTTATAAATGTTGCAGCTCAGGGGAGATGAGCCCTTAGTCCACAGTTGAGTTTGTGCTGCCTACCCGGCTCAAAAGCTAAGCAGGCCGCAACTGGCTGCAGGCGAGTAACACCCCAACAGAGACTAGGCCCAAGGGCGGTTCTTAGAAGAGCCCTTGGGGCTGGCCTGACAGAGTCAAGACCAGGGTATGGCTCTTAAGAGAACCTTTGGGGGCTTGCCCAATAGAGTTAAGAACAGGGGATGGCTCTTAAGAGAGCCCTTGGGGGCAGGCCTGACAGAGTCAAGACCAGGGGATGGCTCTTAAGAGACCCCTAAGGGGCTGGCCTAACAGTCAAAACCAGGGGTTGGTTCTTAAGAGAGCCCTTGGGGCTGGCCTGACAGAGTCAAAGCCGGGGGGATGGCTCTTAAAAGAGCTCTTGGGGCTGGCCTGATGGAGTCAAGACCAGGAAGAAACAGGAACCTGAAGACCCAAAAACCAGTAACAACAGATGGCGCAAACAAACACAGGCTGGTACAAGATGGAAGACACAGACTAGGTCAGGGCTGGAACAAGGGTAAAGCAAGGTGGAAGACCCAATCTGGAATAGGCTGGAACGTGACAGAAGATATAGACTGGAACAAGGCGGGCCAAAGCAGGCTTGGACCAGGGCTGGAGATAGACTGGAATTGAAGACAACTGGAACAAAGCTGAAGACAGCTCTAGGCATGGCTAGAAGACCCATTGCAAAGGCACTGAATGAAAGACCAGGCCTTCCTTAAATACCCCTAGATGGGCAGTGATGACATCCGCAGGTGTTCCGATGCTGTCTGCTACTGGCCCTTTAAATGAAGATCTTCTGTGCACACCTAAAGGAGCCGTGGCCTCCATATGGGAGTGGCTAAACCACCAGTGGGGTGCCTGGCTCACCGGGAACTGCAATGCGGGCAGCCTGCCGCAACAGAGAATCACCCAGGGAAGCCCAGGAAAGCTGTGGTAACCGACCCTGACACCCCTCTCCCAAGGCTAGGAGGTGAGTTGGGGCATTTGGTACGACTGTGGTCGTGCTAGTACCTCCTCCTCAAAGGCCCCCTTCCTCACAGTCCAGGTTTGGGTCTATGGGGAAACATAGTATGGATCCACCTGATGAGCAGGAGAACATGGATATGAGTTTTCCTCAGGACCATCTCCTTTCCATGCAGTAAGGTACTGAAGACTGCCTTGCACCCTCCTAGAGTCAAGGATGTCCTGAACCTCATGCTCACGAACCGGGTCTGCGGTCACAGTGGAGGGTGCAGGTGGCTTATTCTTTTGTTAAGTTATGTTATGTTACACCAGGACTTACATTTTATCTTTACCTTTCAGTTCAAGGTCGGATTACAACAAAAGAAAGCCAGATCAAAAATCCAGGAATTACAGAAAAATGTTAATATGGACAAACCATAGCCGAAACAAACCACTTAATTACAACTTGAGGATGCAGAATCAATATCATTAAATAGAAAAGATTTTAATTTCTTCCTGAATATTAAATATTGTTGACAAGTTCTCAAGGATAGCAGTAAAGATTTCCACCATGTGGCCGTCTGATATTGTAAAAAAGAAGAAAAATGTTGAATTGATTGTATCCCACTTGTGTTTGGAAATGCAATAAAAATTGATTTTGAGCGTTATATTCAAACCTTTCATTCCACAAGAGAGTAATCATATTTATCGTATAGGATGGCAACTCACTGGACAAAATTTTTAAAACTTTAACATTCAGTTTAAAATAAATATGAGCTATGATTGGCAACCAGTGTAATTTCAGGTAAAAAAATTTTAACTGAATCATATTTTGACAGACCATAAATTAATCTCACAGCTGTATTCTGTGAATGGCTGATTACTATTTTAGAACAGCAAATAAATACAAGGTTACAGTAATCAAACTGGGGCAATAACAGAGATTGAACTAGGATCCTAAATGTATCTCAGTAAAAAAAACTTTCTAATGAATATTCATTTTCTAAGAGTATAAAAAGATGTTTTCATCATAGAAAATACATGATGTTGCATAGATAAGTTATCTAGCTCCACTTCTCTTTGCCACACTGAACTCTCTCCTCAAAGTGCCTTCACCTCCAACTCCCCCTTCACGTTCTCCCCAGACTCTGGCTGAGTACTTTCATGATAAGACTCAGAAGATTAGCCTTGAATTCTCAACCAAGTCACCTCCACCTCTCCTTCCCTTAGTCCATTCTCTCAACCCTCCAACTCCTGCCTCCTTTTCTTCCTTTTCTGAAATCACTGAAGAGGAAATTGCACATCTTCTTTCCTCCTTGAAACTAACTACCTGTTCCTCTGATCCTATTCCCACCCATTTACTTAACAGTCTCTGCTACTGTCATTCCTTTTATCTGTCATATCCTCAATCTTTCACTTTCCACTGCAACTGTTCCTGATGCCTTCAAAAATGCCGTAGTCACACCACTCCTTAAAAAACCTTCATTGGACCCTACCTGTCCTTTCAACTATCGCCCCATCTCCCTCCTCCCATTCCTATCCAAGCTACTTGAACATGCTGTTCACCGTCGTCTTCATTTTCTTTCATCTCTAGCTATTCTTGATCCACTTTAATCTGGCTTTAGCCCTCTTCATTCAACTGAAACAGCACTTGCTAAGGTCTCCAATGCCCTGTTCCTGGCCAGATCCAAAGGTCTCTATTCTATTCTCATCCTTCTCGATCTATCTGCTGCTTTTGACACTGTTGATTACAGCCTACTCCTTGATACGCTGTCCTCACTTGGATTTCAGGGCTCTGTTCCTTCCTGGTTTTCTTTTTATCTCTCCCATCGTACGTTTAGTGTATACTTCTTGTGGATCCTCCTCCACTTCTATCCCACTGTCGGTGTACCTCAGGGATCTGTCCTGGGACCTCTTCTTTTCTCCATCTATACTTCTTCCCTTGGTACTCTGATCTCATCTCATGGTTTTCAGTATCATATTTACGCTGATGACTCCCAGATCTACCTCTCCACACCAGAAATCTCAGCAGGAATCCAGGCCAAAGTATCAGCCTACCTGTCTAACATTTCTGCCTGGATGTCTCAGCGCCATCTGAAACTAAACATGACCAAGACTGAGCTTCTCATCTTCCCCCTAAACCAGCCTCTCCCCTTCCCCCATTCTCTATTTCTGTGGATAACACTCTCATCCTCCCTGTCTCATCAGCTCATAACCTTGGGGTCATCTTCGACTCCTCTCTCTCCTTCTCTGCACATATTCAGCAGACTGTTATGTTTAATCATTTTTATTGAAGATCATACAAACATTATATAACACATTTACATCATCATGGCAGATACTCCAAAACATTCCAGAGTGCTAACGACCATTGTATGCATACCATATTAAACTTTATTCCCGCCCCCTTTCCCCCCTTTCCCCCATCCCTCCCCCCCTCCCAGTCCTCCCTACCCCTTCCTACCCTCCCACCCAGGTATCTTCGTTACGCTTACCTCCCCTCAACCGACACCAACCTATCATGTGAGTGAGTTAACCAATAAGCTACGAGCTCTACCCGAGAGCGCCTGCACGTACGGTTCCCAAATCTCCCAAAAGCGGCGTCTACTTCTTGGACTACTGTGCACACTACGTGCCTCCATTGTCACCAGTGAATGCAACATATTTCTCCATAGCCAGTATGAGGGCCCCACGTCCTGGGTCCAATGTTGCAGTATGCATTGTTTCCCAATCAAAATAGCCTTATAGAGGAATAATCTCTCCATAGGTCGCAAATCTTTCCCACTCCCACCTAGTCCTAACACTATGCTTCGTGGCAGCAAACTTAGCTTTTTATATAGCAGGGACTCACAGAATTCCATAATCCTACCCCAAAACTTCTTAATTTCAGGACATTCCCATAGCATATGATATAGGGACGCTCTCTGAAAATTACATTTAATACACTTGGGCTCCTGTATATTTCCAGTATAATATGCCTGTATGGGGGAGAAATACCCTCTCAAGATTATCCTAAATTGTATCTCCCTGTGTCGAGCACTGGTCACCTTGTATGCAATCTCCTTCAGAAACTGGGCAATGTCACCACTCCTAACCTCCACCCTCATATCCGCTGACCACCTCCTGGCCACCTCTCCGTAATCTCGCTGCACCGTTATCATACCCAGTTGTCTATAAAGTACAGACACCGAGGTCTGCTCTCTGCCCGGAGGCAAGAATAAGTTCGACAATAAGTCATATATCCCTCTATCACACTTGTCCCTGTGCAAGTGCGATATATAGCTATGGAGCTGAAAATAGTCATACCAACTCACATGCTCTGTTCCCACCATATCCACTAGGGCCTCCCGAGTGATAATCTCCCCCGATTCCTGTATCACATCCGCCACCAACACTACTCCTTCCCTTGTCCAACTAATTAACCTCTTTTGGTTCCCCCCTTGCCCAAAGTCCGCATTCCCCGCTAATGGAAGCATATCCGTACTATATGGGTTCTTATTCAAACGTTTTAATATATACTGCCATGTGCGTCTCATGGGTTGTAATAATACATTTTGGCTCCATCCCTTAGGGAGCACTTCACTCTTAGCATGTAGCATATAATACGGATGATATGGCCAGAACAATTCTTTCTCATAGCTCCATGCTGTATACTCCTCTGTTTCTAATATCCAATCTGCCAAATGTCTCGACAAACAGGCCCAGTTACAGTGGGGGAAATAAGTATTTGATCCCTTGCTGATTTTGTAAGTTTGCCCACTGACAAAGACATGAGCAGCCCATAATTGAAGGGTAGGTTATTGGTAACAGTGAGAGATAGCACATCACAAATTAAATCCGGAAAATCACATTGTGGAAAGTATATGAATTTATTTGCATTCTGCAGAGGGAAATAAGTATTTAATCCCTCTGGCAAACAAGACCTAATACTTGGTGGCAAAACCCTTGTTGGCAAGCACAGCGGTTAGACGTCTTCTGTAGTTGATGATGAGGTTTGCACACATGTCAGGAGGAATTTTGGTCCACTCCTCTTTGCAGATCATCTCTAAATCATTAAGAGTTCTGGGCTGTCGCTTGGCAACTCGCAGCTTCAGCTCCCTCCATAAGTTTTCAATGGGATTAAGGTCTGGTGACTGGCTAGGCCACTCCATGACCCTAATGTGCTTCTTCCTGAGCCACTCCTTTGTTGCCTTGGCTGTATGTTTTGGGTCATTGTCGTGCTGGAAGACCCAGCCACGACCCATTTTTAAGGCCCTGGCGGAGGGAAGGAGGTTGTCACTCAGAATTGTACGGTACATGGCCCCATCCATTCTCCCATTGATGCGGTGAAGTAGTCCTGTGCCCTTAGCAGAGAAACACCCCCAAAACATAACATTTCCACCTCCATGCTTGACAGTGGGGACGGTGTTCTTTGGGTCATAGGCAGCATTTCTCTTCCTCCAAACACGGCGAGTTGAGTTCATGCCAAAGAGCTCAATTTTTGTCTCATCTGACCACAGCACCTTCTCCCAATCACTCTCGGCATCATCCAGGTGTTCACTGGCAAACTTCAGACGGGCCGTCACATGTGCCTTCCGGAGCAGGGGGACCTTGCGGGCACTGCAGGATTGCAATCCGTTATGTCATAATGTGTTACCAATGGTTTTCGTGGTGACAGTGGTCCCAGCTGCCTTGAGATCATTGACAAGTTCCCCCCTTGTAGTTGTAGGCTGATTTCTAACCTTCCTCATGATCAAGGATACCCCACGAGGTGAGATTTTGCGTGGAGCCCCAGATCTTTGTCGATTGACAGTCATTTTGTACTTCTTCCATTTTCTTACTATGGCACCAACAGTTGTCTCCTTCTCGCCCAGCGTCTTACTGATGGTTTTGTAGCCCATTCCAGCCTTGTGCAGGTGTATGATCTTGTCCCTGACATCCTTAGACAGCTCCTTGCTCTTGGCCATTTTGTAGAGGTTAGAGTCTGACTGATTCACTGAGTCTGTGGACAGGTGTCTTTCATACAGGTGACCATTGCCGACAGCTGTCTGTCATGCAGGTAACGAGTTGATTTGGAGCATCTACCTGGTCTGTAGGGGCCAGATCTCTTACTGGTTGGTGGGGGATCAAATACTTATTTCCCTCTGCAGAATGCAAATAAATTCATATACTTTCCACAATGTGATTTTCCGGATTTAATTTGTGATGTGCTATCTCTCACTGTTACCAATAACCTACCCTTCAATTATGGGCTGCTCATGTCTTTGTCAGTGGGCAAACTTACAAAATCAGCAAGGGATCAAATACTTATTTCCCCCACTGTATATTGTTTAATGTCTGGCAATCCGAGGCCCCCCCTCTACTCTTCTCCCATACAGAAATTCCAACTTAACTTTGGCCTTCTTCCCTCCCCAGCAGAACCGGGATACCATCCTACGGAGTTTCTTAAGATCTTTTGTTAGTAACAGAATTGGCAGCTGTCGCAGAACATATAGCCATTTTGGAAAAATCATCATGGCAAACAGCCCTACCCTGCCGCTCAACGATAAAGGCAATCCCTCCCACAAAGCCAACTGGTGTTTCGTATGATGTAACAGTTCATCCACATTCCTTCTATATAATCGGCTCAAATCCCCTGTTAGAATGATTCCCAAATATTTAAACTCATTATCCGCCCATCTCAATGGGAACTCTCCTCTCCATTGCTCTCTTACTATATTAGAGGTGGGCAATCCCTCCGACTTTTGGGTGTTCAGTTTGAAACCTGAGAATGCCCCATATTCGGCAAAGACCTCCATCAACACCGTCAACGACTGCTCCGGTCGAGCCAGATGGACTAAAAGATCGTCCGCAAAGGCCGAGATCTTAAATTCCCTGCTACCCAATTTCACTCCTTCAATCTCTGGGTTCCCTAAGATTTCCCGAATCAAGGGATCCAATGTGATGGCAAAAAGTAATGGGGACAGGGGGCACCCCTGTCTAGTTCCTCGGTTAATAACAAAACTTTGAGAGTACGACCCATTAACCAACACTCTCGCCGCCGGATTCTTATACAGTATTGAAATCGCTTGAGTGAAATATCCCTCAAATCCATATGCTCGCAGTGAGGCAAATAAAAATTCCCACTCAACCCTATCGAATGCCTTTTCGGCATCGAAACTAATTAATAATGAATCCCCTCCTTCCCTACGCATCCTGTCCATTGTGGCTAAAATCAGTCTAATATTTTTCACACTCTGTCTCCCCTGAACAAACCCGACTTGAGGGGCTGCCACTATCCTAGGTAGTACTCTGGCCAATCTCGATGCTAGTATCTTCGCCAATAATTTAGCTTCGTAGCTAATTAAAGATATTGGTCTATAGGAGTCAGGGGATGTCGGGTCCTTCTCTGGTTTCAGAAAAACCATAATATCCGCAAGACGCAAGGACTGCGGGAGCTCCCCCGATTCAACCGAAGTATTGAAAGCATTAACAAGGGATTCTCCTATATCTAACATTAGTATTTTATATAGCTCTGCTCTAAAGCCATCCGGCCCTGCTGCCTTATGTAGTGCACTACCTCTGATTTCTCTAAGCACCTCATCCACTTCTATCAGTTTGTTTAGCTCTATCCTCTGTTGCCCCGTAATTCTAGGCAAAGTGACATTCTCAAGATACATATCTGGGTCTAGATAATCAGTGTCATTCTTTGCATACAACCTCTCATAATAATCATGAAATACTTTCTGAATTTCTGCATCGGTGTGTACCAGTGCCCCCCCCTGAGTCCTGATCGCCATCACTCTTCTCTGTCCCCTCGCTCTTTTCACTAATCTTGCCATCATTTTCCCTGGCTTACTGCCGAACTTATGTAATTGAAATTTATAATAAACAGCAGATTTACTTGCTCTCTGATGCAGCAACTCATTCAAGGACGTTTGTGTGGCCAAGAGTTGATCCCCGACATGACCCCCAGAATGTTGCCCATATGCCCTTCTTAAATGTACTAACTGTTTCCCCAGTCTTATGATTGCTTGATTTCTCTGTTTCTTCTTCCTGGCACTAAACGCTATTATTTCGCCACTTAAGACAGCCTTCCCCGCTTCCCAGTAAAGGATCGGTGTGTTTACATGGGGAGCATTATGAATTGTATATTCTTTCCATTTCCCCCTGATATATGTCCAAAATTCTGGATCGTAATACAGATCCAAGGGGAAGATCCAGCGATACTGTTTGCTTTGTGGCTGCTGATCCCTGTATTTGATATATATAGCCGCATGATCCGATATTATCGTCGGATCAATATCGGCCTCCAATATCTCTGCAAAACTCTCTTCATCAATCAGTAAATAGTCGATTCGTGATTGTGTGTGGTGAGCTCTAGAATAATGCGTATAATCTTTGAGGTTTGGATGTAATAACCTCCACACATCTACCACCCCCAATGCGCCACATATCAGGTTTATGCCTTTATTAGCTCCAACTGCCTTGCCTGCACTAGTATGAGATCTATCCATCTTGTGATCCGCTACCACATTAAAGTCTCCCCCTATTATTTTATGCTGTATATTAAACTGCTGAATTTTACTTATGAGGGTCTGATAAAATTGTTTACTATACACGTTAGGAGCATATACATTCACTATTAGAAATGAATTAGCATTCACCTTTACCTGAGCCAGTATATATCTCCCTTCCTCATCAAGACATGTTTTTTCTACCACCACCTGCAAAGATTTATGGAATAATATCACCACTCCTGCTTTTTTCCCTACCGCTGGGGCTTCTAGCATGGTCCCCACCCACCAGGTTTGAAGCTTTGCATGCTCCTGGGACGTTAAGTGTGTTTCTTGTAGGAGCGCTATATCGGCCCCTTTCTTTTTGAGGCTATGAAGTATTTTCTTTCTTTTTATAGGAGAAGATATACCCCCCACATTCCAGGAGTAAACTTTAAGTCCCATTACGTTATACCTGTTGATGCTGGCCTTGTCAAGTATACTACATCTAGTGACCAGCAGGCCCGGCGTCCCAGCAGCGCCGCTCCCGCTGTTCTGCCCCACAAATGCTCATTAATCCGCTCCCTCACCTCCATTTGTGTACACTGTATTGCCCGTTGAGATTCAACTACCCAGGTCCTACCCCTCCCTATTCCCCCCAGGCCCTCCCTCCTCCCAGCTCCCCTTCCCCTTCCCCCCCTCCTATTCCAAAAGGTAATCACGATATAACACCCACACTCTCCCAATCAACATATCCCCTACCCATCAACTCCCTCTCCCATTCCCAGCATATTATACAGGCACATCTACCTCATATCATCCATCATACTAATCTTTAGCTATCTGTCTCCCTCTCGGAAGACAGAAGCCTATTCCAGATACATTTAACTGTATAGACCCCTTCAAATAAAACCCAACAGAAAACTTAGACATTTTTATAATCCCATATACACATGCATCCTCAGGACTCCTGCTGATGAGCATACATAGAATCCACTGTACAATCTGCAGATTCCCACGTTTGCAAATAGTCTCGATCAGGCGCGTGCTCACTCCGGAGATCTACTCCAATCCAGCTCATCCACTCAGACTCTCCAACTGCACACTTTCAATCTTTGGGACTTTCTCTCCAATTTCGTTTGACATACTCTGGCCAAAAATATCCCAGCTACTATATCCAACTTTATCTGTCCTTCCCTCTAAGGGAATGCTGGAGTCTCTGGATCATAGTTGTGTGCATGCTTCCAACTTATAAACATATCTAAAACCTTAAACTCAAAAACTGGTATTATCCCATATGCTCGTTCAGCCGCGAACCTCCATCCGGTGCTCAGTCCAAACGCCCGCAAACCGGACCCCCGAGGCTCTATCCACTTGTGTTGCAAACTGATCTTCACTCCTCCCAGCTTTCAATATCTCACTTCTAAGTTTTTTCATGGCATATCCTGTGCATTCCCGTGTTGCTGCACATATTCTCTCGCTGCCTCCACTTTATCAAAACATTTTGTAACTCCATTAATAGAGATACGCAGCTTTGCAGGATATAGGAGTGCAAACTTTATCTTTTTCTGGAACAGGTCCGTGCACAATGGCGTAAAAGTTTTCCTCAATGCTTGCACCTGTTGAGAATAATCCTGAAAGCATAGGATTTTCTTACTTTGATAAGTCAGGGTGCCCCCGCCACGTATCGCTTCCAATATAGCTTGCTTATGTCGGAAATTGAGGATTTTCAAAATCACCACTAGTGACCTGGTCTCTGATGGACGTAGAGGCCCCACTCTATGGGCCCTCTCCACACAGAAATGATGTATTTTGTCCTCTATATGCAGGGACTGTGGCAGCCACCCCTCCAAGAATGCAGGTAATTCTTTGTCCATTAGTGACTCTGGGAGCCCGACTAACCTCAAATTATTTCGCCTGCTGCGATTCTCTAAGTCGTCGAGCTTGGCCTCCAGGCTCTGCACCCTTTTCTCCATTTTCGCGGTGATCTCCTTCTGTGCCTCTGCTGCCTCCTCGACCTCCGATACTCGCTGCAGTCCTTCGTCCAACTCCAAACTCATGCTATCGATGCGCTCATGAGCTTCTTCCGCTCTATCATAAAGTTGTTGTAATTTCTTATCTAGGGCCGCCTCAACCGCCGCTGTGATCTCGGCAGTGATCTCCGTCATCCATACAGAGCCTGCTGTAAGTTCTCCGAGATCACGCTGGTCAGCCATTTTGTTGTCAGCCTGCTTGAGTTTATCTCGCTCCTTTCTGACTGTTTTTGTCGCCATTCCGCTTCCTCTCTCGGTCTTTCCGATCGCGGGTCAATTTCCCCAGCTGATGAGATCAAAGCTGTGCCTTTTTCCGCCGTGGGCTCGCCGATTCAGCCAATTATTGGGTTAAGTGGGCACAGAGCTGAGCTTACCAGCGTCTGCCCTGCACCATGGCGTCACGTGATCTCTCAGCAGACTGTTAAAACCTGTCGTTTCTTTCTATATAATATCACCAAAATTCACCCTTTCCTTTCTGAGCACACTACCAGAACCCTTATCCACATACTTTGCCCTGAATATCACAGTGACAGAAAATTTTGGTCATAATATCCCAAACAACTAAATCAAAGGCACATGAAAGATCGAAGTGCAGCATAATGGCACATTGACCTCTACTCAACAACCGTTTTCCATGTGCAGTCAGTCAAAGAATTTAGCACTCTCTGTCTCTGTGCTATGGTTTGTTCTAAACCCAGATTGAGTATCATGGAGGAGATCATGTAGTTCTAAGTAGTCAACCAATTGCTCCATGACATATCTCTTCTTGATTTTAATAAAGAGTGGAATAGATGCCATGGGATGAGAGTTGCTAGGTTTTGCTAAACTGGGCTTTACATTTTTTTAAATAGGAGTAAGTACTATATCTCCTCATAAAATAGGAAAATTACCCATATCAAGATTGAAATTTAACCAATCTGTTAGAATAATAAAACATTGTGTGGGGGGGGGGGGGGGGGGGACTTGTTTCATTAAGTATGGGGGACAACTATCCAAGTAACAAAAAGATTTAACATACTTTAAAAATAATCTTTTAGTTTCTGAGAGTTCAGTCTTATCAAACTGACAGTCTATCAGCTGGAATTCCTATATTTATAGAATCTTCAAACAAAAGCTGTTCTCTTAATCATGGAAGCTGCTCTCTGATTAACAAGATTTTAGTTTTAAAATAAAGAGCTAAATCCGATGCAAATTGTGGAATAAAAATGTAAACATTCACAATAGAACTTGAATTTGTAAGATCTTTAAATAACAGAAACAATTTTTTAATATCAGGATTCTCTGTACCTATCAAATTGGAGTAATAATCACAATGTTTTATAGACAAGTCATTTATATTTATGGATACTTTAATGCCACTTTAATCTATTATCAGAAGAAGGATGCTTTCTCCATAACATCTCCAATTTTCTACAATTTCATTTTAAGTTTATTCTGTATCAAACCATTTGTCAGATTTTCTCTGAGTTTTAATTTTAATAGTGGCAAGTTTGTCCAAAATAGTATTACTCATTTGATGTCAATTACTAAAAAAATCCTCAGTATTTGATATTTCAATACCAGAGGTTTGAGGAGGAATACGTGGAACGTATTAGGGACTCGCAGAGTGGAAGGTAACTTCAACTGGTAAGCCACAGACCCAACTTGGTGAACAATAGAATATGGCCCAATAAACCAAGGAGAAAACGTGGGTGAGGGAGTCTTAAAATTAAGGTTCTGGGTAGATAACCAGACTCAAGTCCCCGGGCCAGAAGTGAGGAGCAGGACATCTTTTCTCATCTGCTTGTATTTCTCAGCAGCTTGAAGCTGGCGTTCTCGAGTCTTCTTCCATTGACCACTGAGAGACTCAACTGTAGCCTCAATGGCAGGTACATTGGCAGTCAGAGGTACTGGCAAAGCACAATCTGGACGGGAGAAGAACCACCATTATTACAGCTGAACTCGGCCCAGGATAACAATTGCGACCAGTCATTTTGTTGGACCAACACATAGCTGCGCAGAAAGGTCTTTAAAATTTGATTGACTCAGTCTGACTGTTGGTTTGGAGATGATAACTGGGCGAAAAGTTCCAAGTCAATCCATAAGGTCTTACATAAGTTTTGCCAAAACCTAGAAGTGAACTGGATTCCCATGTCAGAGACAATGGATTCAGGTAATCCATGTAACCAAAAAACTTCTTTAAAGAAGTTTCGAGCCAGGACAGGTGCAGATGTTAAACCAGATATTGGGTTGAAATGAGCCATCTTGGAAAGTAGGTCAATGAACACTCATATGGTGGTAAACCCTTCCAAAATGGGGAGATTTGTCATGAAATCCATGGCTATGTGGACCCACAGAGCCTTCGGTACTAGGAGACATTGAAGTAGTCCCCATGTGCAAGAATGAGAGGGCTTGTGACAAGCGCAAACAGGGAGTTGTGCACATCCTTTCTCAGCTGTGGACACCAATAAGTTTGAGATATGAGTTCTAACATCCTGCAAATTCCTAGATGTCCCACAAGCTTAAAGTCATGCCCCCATCTTAGTATGGTGTTCCAGAGTCATTTAGGTACTACAGTCTTACCTAGAGGCACTGGCAGAGATGCAGCTACCAGGATTTTGGCTGAGTCCAGAATAGTCTGCAAATCATGACTCATTGATAGGCTCAAAGGATCGGGAAAGGGCATCAGCCAAAACGAGTAAAAAATTGGCATCGAGCTTGGCGGGGGTTGAGTCTTTGACTGTTCTGTGAATAAAGGAGGTTCTTCTGATCTTCCAATAGTGTCCAAATGTTGTACTTAATTTGTAACTAATCTACTACAGATATATTTATGTAACAATGCTAATGTACCTCTTCTATAGTTTCATCCAATTCAAACCATTAACTTTATGATTTGTATAGGACCATCAGAGGTGGACTTCTTCAAGAGAACAAATCTCTCAAATATTCAGGAAGTCATATAAATCAAAGTGAGAAAAAGGTTGAAAAAAAACAATAGAAAAGAACTAAGAAAATTATTATGGACCAATGAGGAACTGGGTGTATGATGTCAATAAAGATATTACTATATAAAAAGGAAAAATAAAGGCATTTAGCACAGCACTGAAAGCCTCACTACAGCATTGCAAATAATAAAGCAAGCTCTGTAACACTGAGAAAAACATTTTGAATATTTATTTATTTATTTATTATTACATTTGTACCCTGCGCTTTCCCAGTCAAGCAAGTTCAATGCGGCTTACATAGTAATAGGGATTACAGATTATTGATAGTGAAACTTGATAGGGAAAATATAAGTTAAGTAAAGCAGAATAATAGAAGATAGGTGGGTAGAGATGTGCAAGTGTTGGGTAAATGGGTTCTTAGGATTAGTTTGGTTCATTTGGGTAGGCTTGCTTGAACAGATGGGTTTTTAATGATTTCTGGAAGGGTAGATAGTTCCTGATTGATCGGATAGGTCTGGGGAGGGCAATCCAGAGTTGGCTGCCTAAGAAGGAGAAGTTGGATCCATAGTAGGTTTTGTACTTGAGTGCTTTGCAATTGGGGTAATGTAGATTGAGGTAAGTTCGTGAGGTTTCAGATATGTTTCTGGTGGGAAGGTCAATCAGATTGATCATATAGTCCAGAGATTCACCGTGGATAATCTTGTAAAAGCAGACACAATCCAATTCCTCTTAGAATGGGACAATAGGTGCAAATCAATATTAGACAATATTGCCCCAATTCAAACCAGAACCTCACACAGAAAGAACTCAATACCATGGTTCAACGAAGAACTGAAAAAAATCAAAACACAAGTTAGAAGACTAGAACATGCGTGGAATAAAAAGAAAGATGAATCCACACTCAACGCTTGGAAACAACTTAGAAGAACATATAAATATACCATAAGACAAATCAAGAGACTTTATTACAAAACTGAAATTGGACCAAACTACAAGGACACACTAAACGTTCCCAACTCGTGAATAAACTACTAGACACCACACCAGTCACAAATAACAGTAAAGACACACCAGGAGCCGACAACCTCGCGAAGTACTTCAAGGAGAAAATCATATAACTAAGACTTAAAATACCTGCCAGCCCCGTCAAATACGATGTACTACTAGATTGTCTAGACCCAGACCCTGGAATATACCCAGCAGATAGAACTTGGACCGAATTCGAGATACTATCGGAGAATCTCATCTCCCAAGCGCTCAAAAGATTCGCCAAATCTCATTGCAAACTAGACATCTGCCCAAACAACCTTATGTCATCGGCCCCTCAACAATTTATAAGACTTAACGAAACACATGAACTTTATGCTGCAAAATGGACTCTTCCCGAAGGAGAAAGGAAACATTCTACTCACCCCCATACCCAAAGATGCAAAGAAAAATGCAAGTGAACTAACCAACTATAGACCAGTAGCATCCATTCCCTTAATAACCAAAATAACAGAAGGGATGGTGACCAAACAACTCACAAATTATCTAAACAAGTTCTCAATATTACACGACCCTCAGTCAGGATTTCGTTCTAACCATAGTACTGAAACAGTACTAGTTACACTCACGACAAAATTCAAACAAATGATTGCAACCGGCAAGAACATACTACTCTTACAATTCAACATGTCTAGCGCCTTTGACATGGTCGATCATGGAATACTACTACACATCCTCGAATACTTTGGTATCGGAGGCAACGTTCTCAACTGGTTCAAGGGATTCCTAACCACACGCTCATATCAAGTGACATAAAATTCGACTACATCAGCTACATGGACACCGGAATGCGGAGTCCCACAGGGACCCCCCCCTTTCACCGACCTTATTCAACCTAATGATGATACCCTTGGCCAAACTACTATCAAATAAAACCTCAACCCATACATATACGCTGATGACGTAACGATCTACATCCCATTTCAACAAGACTTAAAGGAAATTTCAAATGACATCAACCAAAGTCTCCATATCATGCATTCATGGGCAGATGCATTTCAGCTGAAACTAAATGCAGAAAAAACCCAATGCCTAATACTTACCTCCCAACACAACACGGACAAATTCACCACCATCAACACACCAAAGCTGAACCTACCAATTTCGGACACCCTAAAAATTCTTGGAGTTACCATTGATCGGCACCTAACATTAGAAAGTCACGTGAAAAACACAACAAAAAAGATGTTCCAATCAATGTGGAAATTAAAAAGAGTAAGACCATTCTTCCCAAGGACCGTCTTCCGTAACTTGGTTCAATCATTGGTACTCAATCATCTAGACTATTGTAATGCACTTTACGCTGGCTGCAAAGAGCAAATACTCAAAAAACTCCAGACAGCCCAGAACACTGTAGCCAGACTCATATTCGGAAAATCAAAATATGAAAGTGCTAAACCACTACGAGAGAAGCTACACTGGCTCCCACTCAAAGAACGTATCGCATTCAAGGTGTGCACCCTAGTTCACAAAATCATCCATGGTGATGCCCCAGCCTACATGTCAGACCTTATAGACCTACCACCCAGGAATGCCAAAAAATCATCCCGCACGTTCCTTAATCTTCACTTCCCTAACTGCAAAGGTCTAAAATATATACAAATGCATGCATCAACCTTTTCCTATATAAGCACACAATTCTGGAACGCGCTACCGCGCAACCTAAAAACGACCACTGAACTAGCCAGCTTCCGCAAACTACTGAAGACCTATCTTTTTGACAAGACATATCACAAAGATCAAAACATGTGAAACCCCATATGTATCCAGAACTGTCTTATAATGCTTTCTTGCTATTTCACTACTATGCTTTATCTTTACCATGTAACCCCAAATCCTTCTGTAATACCAATTGTTTATTCTCTTCTCATTTCCACTATTCATGATGTTTTGTAAGCCACATTGAGCCTGCAAAGAAATAAATAAAAAATTAATGTGTGGACCTTGAAGTTGATTTGTTCTCAGATAGGGAGCCAATTAAGTTTTTGTCGAAGAGGTGTTGCACATTCAAATCGTGGTTTGCCAAAAATGAGTCTTGCTGCTGTATTTTGGGCATATATTTTGGAATATAACCATCCTTCCCTCTTCACAGACCCCTTGAAAACTCCTCAACCCCTCCAACTCCCCCCCCCCCCCCCCAGATCCCCTCCTAACAGAGAGAATGCAAAGCCTAAGAAGTTTAATAAAACCTCACAAGTTTGCTATTGTTTTCAACAGTAATAGCAATTATTTTGTTCTGGCCAATATGGCGGCAATCAAAGCCCTCTGCCTCCAGCCCATTTAATGAGTGAGGTAGGCTCATGCCTTCTCTTGTCATTACACCTTCTTGACAAGCCTGCTATGGGGCCTTCTCTCCTCTGCTGGCTCCCGCCGTCTGACATAACTTCCTGTTTTGACAAACAGAAAGTTACATCAGAAGGGAAGGGAAGGAAGGGAAAAGGGGACAGAGACAGTACTGGAGAGAGGGAGGGCTAGAGCTGAAGTGAACAGAGGACTGGAGGCTGGAGCTGAAGGGGACAGAGGCAGCACTGGAGGGAAGGGAAGAGAGGGAGGGCTGGAACTGAAGGGGAGAGAGGTGCTGGACCAGCAGGAGGTAGGGGGACTGAGGCTGAAGGGAAGCGACAGATTGCTGAACCAGCAGGAATGAGTTTATCTTGTTGGGCAGACTGGATGGACCATACAGGCCTTTATCTGCCATCATTTACTATGTTACTATGAGGTAGGGGGACTGGGGCTGGAGCTGACGAGAAGGCACAGAGATGCTAAAGCTATGGAGCTGAAGGGTAAGGAGAAGTGCTGGAGTCCCATGGGAGGGGAGGGCTGGAGGGAGGAAAGGAAGTAAAGGAGAGAGGTGCTAGAGTCCCATGGTGGGGCTGCAGGAAGGGAAGGGAGAGAGGTACTAGAGTCCTATTGAGGGGAGGCTGGAGGGAGGGAAGGGAGAGATGCTGGACCCATGGACAGGCTGCTGGAAGGAAGGGAGAGAGGTGCTAGACCTGCAGGGGGAGGGCAGAGAAGGGAAGGGAAAGAGAGATACCAAACCAAGAAGGTGAAAGGCGAGGGAGTGAAATACTGAACACACAGCGAAGGGAGCGAGAGAGACACACACATTGGTGTGGGGGATAAAGAGAGGGGAGAAGCTGGACACGGAGGTATACAGAAACTGAGGGATTATGATGGGCATAAAGGGGAGCATAGAGACAGGGACACAAAGGTGAGATACTGCATGCGGATGGTATATGGACACATGGGGCAGTGCCATACATGGGAGGAGGTATATGGGCACAGAGTGATGAAGCTAGACATGGAGGAGAATAGGAACATAGAAGGGAGATGCTGGACTTGGGAGCATAGGGACACAGAGGAGTGATGCTGGACTCAGGGGGAGGGGATAGGAACAGAGAGTGGTAATGATGAATGCAGGGAGATGGACACAGGGGAGATGCTGGGCAGGAAAGTATAGGGGACACAGAGAACGGAGATGCTGAACTTAGGGAAAGATAGGTACAAAGAGATGGACAATGGATGGTGAGCATGGAGAAAGAAGAAATGCCTAGTGGGCAGGAGAACCTGGTGAGTGAGTTGAGAAGATAGAGGAAAACAGAAACCAGAGCCTGAGACCAACATGATTTGAAAAATAAAATAAGCATACAACAAAAGGTAGAAAAAAATTTATTTTCTATTTTGTGATCAGAATTTGTCAGATTTGAAATGTGTATCCTGCCAGAGCTGGTGTTAGATGTGGCTAGGGCTCAGGGCAGAAATCTAGGAAGGGACTCCAAAGCACACTGCCAGGCCGTGTCTTCAGCTTCCAGCAGGCTTAGGGCTCTCTGGCCAGGGGGCAGTTGTCTTAATTTCACTCCCCTAACACCATCCCTGGTAAGTGTTATCTGTATATTTTCCAAGGTATAGGAGGAAATACATCTCTGTCTATTTCTTTGGTGTGGCTTCTTGGGGTGTTGGTTTAATATATGTTTATCATTTTTGTTCTGTTATTACGTATTTGGCATTTGTGTTCTCTTGTGCATGACCAAGGTATTCTGTTAGCACAAATTTTCTGTGTAGCATTCTGTAGTAATTTGGCTTGTTCAGTTTTCCCGATAGTGGATGGGATATTTATGAGAGGGGAAGAGAGGAGTTTTGTTGATCCTTGTTCTATATGGTCTGTGATTTATAAAACGACAGTTGTACTGAATATTGTTTCTTTTTACACTTTAATAAAATTATTTTAGCATAAAATCTTAACAGTTTCAGACTTGTGCAGATGGAATCTGACAGAGCTCACAGGGACTGGGCGGGGACAGGGACAGCATGGGGTCATGCACTGCCATTTTCTAAGATGGCAAGGCCTGAGGCAGGAGCAAGCGAGCATCATTCCTGTCTCTTTCAGGGGTGCAATAATGGGGGGAGGGGTGTTCAAGATCAGTTGGGGTGCACTAGACACAAGGGAAATATTTTTGTAAGTCAGGGGTGTGGTTCGGATTGGGGCAGGGGAGCAGTATATATCAGGGAAGTATTTTTGTAAGTCTGGAGGGAGGGAGTGGGTGCTGTTTGAATGCCACAGCTTGCTTTTATTTTCCCAATAATGAGAGGCATAATCGAATGGGGGCGGCCATCTCTAATGACGGCCCCATCAAGCGGCGTACCCGACTGTATTATCGAAACAAGATGGCCACCCATCTTTCGTTTCGATAATACGGTCGGGGCCGGCCAAATCTAAACATTTGGGCCGCCCTTAGAGATCGCCGGCATTAGAGATGGCCGCCATTGTTTTTTGCCGATAATGGAAACTAATGGCGGCCATCTCAAACCCGGCCAAATCCAAGCCATTTAGTCATGGGAGGAGCCAGCATTTGTAGTGCACTGGTCCCCCTCACATGCCAGGACACCAACCTGGCACCCTAGGGGGCACTGCAGTGAACTTCACAAATTGATCCCAGGTGCATAGCTCCCTTACCTTGGGTGCTGAGCCCCCCCAAACCCCCCCAAAATCCACTACCCACAACTTTACAACACTACCATAGCCCTTAAAGGGTAACCGGGGGCACCTACATGTGGGTACAGTGGGTTTTGGGTGGATTTTGGAGGGCTCCCATTTACCACTACAAGTGTAACAGGTGGGGGGGGAGGTGGGCCTGGGTCCGCCTGCCTGAAGTGCACTGCAGTACCCACTAAAAACTGCTCCAGGGACCTGCATACTGCTGTGATGGAGCTGGGTATGACATTTGAGGCTGGCATAGAGGCTGGCAAAAAAATGTGTTTTAATTTTTTTTCGGAGGGGGGGGGGTGGTGGGTGGGAGGGGGTTGGTGACCACTGGGGGAGTAAGGGGAGGTGATCCCCGATTCCCTCCGGTGGTCATCTGGTCAGTTCGGGCACCTTTTCGAGGCTTGGTCGTGAACAAAAAGGGACCAAGTAAAGTCGGCCAAATGCTCGTCAGGGCCGGCCTTTTTTCCATTATCGGCCAAGGCCAGCCATCTCTTAATCACGCCCCCGTCCTGCCTTTGGTACACTGCCGACACGCCCCCTTGAACTTTGGCCGGCCCTGCGACGGAAAGCAGTTGAAGCCGTCCAAAATCAGCTTTCGATTATACCGATTTGGCCGGCGTTAGGAGAAGGCCGGCCATCTCCCTATTTGTGTCGGAATATGGCCGCCCTTCTCCTTCGAAAATAAGCAGGAATGTCACCTTTCCTGTCAATCCATGAGCTAAATCACCACTCACTCTCACACTGACAGGAAGGGTTATATTTTGCACTGAGATGCAGATTGCTACTGTGTGCTGTGTTTTTAACGTAGTATTAATTTGCATGCTCATTGTTTATTGCATGGCCACAGTATATTTTCTTTTTAATTTTATGGTGGAAGCTGCATGCTGAGCTTGCTCTACCATGTGGCTTTCTGCATTGGCCTCTCAATTTGCCGTCTCTAGGTTTACCTCATTGATTGTATTTTATGCTTACATTTGGTCATTTGACTGTTGGTATGTTGTTAACACAGTGTTAAGTTGTTTATGTCAAGCTATACCTTCTGTTCACTGCTTTGGGTGTATCTCTTCATAAAGGTGGTTAATAAATCCCAATAAATAAATATCCTACTTTCTCTGCTGTAGGCCTTGATGCAGAAAGGCTTGCAATAGAGTTGCACGCGGATGTCTGAGCTTGTGTCTTCTACAGCGAGTGTGATACTGCGGCATGCAAGAAACAAATTGCATGCAAATTTTATGCATGACATACCAGCAGCAACTGTGGGGGAAGTATGCTGGACACATGCGCACATTTTCATTGTGCACATGTCCAAACCAAAAACAATAATGTCAGCATGCATCTGCGCTTGTTTTTCTGCACCTATGTATGAGCCTCACACAAATGGCTGGCACTTGACGTTTTTGAGAGGCTCATATTTAGGTGCAAAAGAACAGGCATTGATGTTTGCTTTCACTTTCCGTTTTGTTCGGACACACGTACGTTTGTTGCTTACCATGTGCCCTTAAAACTTGCACAGGCTTCCTTCGGCTTGCATAAGAAAAAAGCCAGCATTTAAATGTGAAAAATTGACTAGATATCTTCTCTGCAAAACCTTCTATGCTATCCTGGACCCTTGAGGAAATTTTCTCACATTGTGCACACGTCAAAGATGGGCTGCGTACAGACCAAAAGTCCATCAAGGCAAGCATCCTATTTCCAACAGTGGCCAATCCAGGTTACAAGTACCTGGCAAGATTCCACAACAGTGCAATACATTTTATACTGCTTATCCTAGAAATAAGCAGTGGATTTTCCCCAAGTCCATTTTAATAATGATTTATGGACTTTTCTTTTAGGAAGCTATCCAAACCTTTTTTAAACCCCACTAAGCTAACTGCTTTTACTACATTCTCTGGTAACAAATTCCAGAATTTAATTACACGTTGAGTGTAGAAATATTTTCTCTGATTCGTTTTAAATTTACTACTTTGTAGCTTCATTGCATGCCCTTAGTCCTAGTATTTTTGGAAAGAGTAAACAAGTGATTCACGTTTACCCATTCCCACTCCACTCATTATTTTATAGACATCTATCATATCTCCCCTCAGCCGTCTTTTCTCCAAGCTGAAGAGCCCTAGCCACTTTAGCCTTTCCTCATAGGGAAGTTATCTCATCCCTTTTATCATTTTCATTGCCCTTCTCTGTACCTTTTCTACTTGCACTATATCTTTTTTCAGATGCGGTAACCAGAATTGTACACAATATTTGAGGTGCAGTTGTATCATGGAGCAATACAAAGGCATTATAACATCCTCATTTTTTGTTTTGCCACTAAAAGAAGGACGCACTGCTCCAAAAAACATGTTTTTAGTATATTGTGTTGGCAACAAATAGCAAATGTCTTTGTGTGGAACCCAGTAGTGATGCTTTTAAATGTCTTGATCCCAGCAAAAGAAGAACAAATGTCTGTCATGCTATTTTAGAAAGTAAACAGAGCAGCAGATTCATTACAGACTAGCAATGGTCTGCTCCCATTTTGATTTTCATTGTGGAAATCAGTTTCCTTTGTTTTCAAGGACTTGTAGACTTTATTATTATTATTATTATTACTGATAATCCAGGCACTTGCAAAGCCAGGGAAGACAGCCTTGAGCTAAGCAGAAGCCTCCACTTGCAGGCTTGAGATGTGCTAATTAAATTGACATTTCATTTTCTAAGCAGGGAACATTTTTTTCTTTATGCATGGTTTCATGCCTTTACCTACGCTGTGATTTTAATATGGTTTTCACAGATATATCAAGTTTTTGCTTAACATCTGGAAATTCTTTTCTTTGCTTAGAATGTTGTAACTTGCTCTACCATGTCTCTTTATTAAGTTAAAGACTGTAGATGTGTTTCCTTTTGACCTTTTGCTCTTTGCAGTGATGGGAAGTTACTATTTAACTACTATTTAACATTTCTAAAGCGCTACCAGGGTTGGGCAGCACTGTACAATTAACAAGGACAGTCCCTGCTCAAAGGAGCTTACAATCTAAAGGACAAAAAGTGCAGTCAATCAAGATTGAGGCAGTCTAGATTTCCTGGATAGAGGTACAATGGTTAGGTACCGAAAGCAACATTGAAGAGGTGGGCTTTGAGCAAGGATTTGAAGATGGGTAGGGAGGGGGCTTGGCGTATGGGCTCAGGGAGTTTATTCCAAGCATAGGGTGAGGCGAGGCAGAAAGGGCCTTTTGTGCCATTTAATAACATTGGAGTTGATTATGAAAGTTCATCTTTTCTAGTTGTATGTGTAATGGTGGTGGGGACTCCTGTAGGTGTTGCTTAATGATCAGTTCTTTGGTAAGCAAGGAATGAGGGAGAGGGAATGTGGATAGACAGATCATATAGGCTACAATGGATAAAACCAGTAAAGGTATTCTTTCTTTCTTTTTAAACGTACTGTGTTGGGACCAGGTTCTTTGTAGATGGCAGATGATCTTTTTACTTCAATTTATTATATAACATGGGAAAATATTGTATGTAAATATATATCTGATGAATTTTCATTAGTGAGAGGCAGGATCTGAATAAAATGCCTCCCTCCTCCTGCTGCAGACTGAATGCCTCTAGCCAGCACTCTACAGTTTTATGATTTATTTGGATTTTGTTCACACCTTTTCAGTAGTAGCTCAAGGTGAGTTATTACTGCCCCCTCCCCATGAAAGGGAAAGTCGGAGAGTACATTGAGATGTTTAATCCCTTTAATTCTGTTGTTTTTAATCACGGAACGGGGGGGGGGGGCACAGGCAGCATTTTTACTCTCACTTGGGAGTGGTGGTGGTGATGATGATTTAACATTTATTTGAGCTCTGTGCTGCTGGAAATTTATTTTACACACATGTGATGGGGCAGGGGGGAGAGAATTTAGAACGTATGGAGATTCCAACCCTGCCCCCCCCCCCCCCCTCCAGCCGGGGTGTTCGGTAGCTTTGTGTTGGCCACGGCCTCCCTCTCACACTCAGACCAGCAATCTCACCCTCTCTGCTGCAGCCTGCATCAGCTGATTTTCCTGGCTCACTTTTAAAAGAGAAAGGAAAGCAGCCACACAATCACTCCGCAGGCTGAAACTCCAAGGAAAGACATAGGTAGAGCGGTCTCTGATTGCTTATTGTGAGTGAGCAGACTGAAAAGAAAGAGGGGCGTGTAATGGGGCATATTGGTTTTCAGGCAGCCCAAGTGCTGCTTTAGTGAGCTTGCCTCAGTGGCTTTCAAAACAAAACAGGTTCTGCAACCCCGTCACTTGAATCCGAAAGTGAACAGAAACTGGCACAACTTCTCTAGTACAAAGCTAAACATAACATCTGTCTGCAAATGTTAATACATAATTACCATTTATTTGCAAATTGTTAACATAGATGCAAAATTTAAAAAAAAATAGTGAATGACAGGTACAGGTTACCCTTTCAGTTATTCACTTTTGCAATACTTCACAGAAATAGCAATATCCAAATGTTTTCGTGTAGCCAGTAGTATAGTGCTCTTTCTGTTCTTGTTTTGGGAATATGCCACACTTCTGGTTCAGAAATACTCTTAGGTTCCTCAAATATCTGCTTTTTGTGTAGGTTCAGCCAGGTCATAAACCTGTACAGCATTATCTTGAATATGGAAGTCAGACCCCCACCCCCGCTCCTCACATAACTATTTTTGGTGTTGAAATTGTTGGGCTTTTTGTGGGCATGAGTTGGGCTGGAAATTTTTTCACCATCTGGCAACTGTTAATATTGTTGAGCTTCTGCTGTCTAAGACTTTCCTGTCAGTTTCTGATCACACTCATATTTCCAACTTTTGAATGATCAGATTAATTTATACTGATCAAATTTCAATCATGGCAGTTCTCACATAGTTCTCACAGCTAATCACCAAGTAATCTTCCACACATTGACTGATTTCTGCATCAATTAGCTTACTGAAGCCAGTCTGAATACTGCTGACAGAACTCTGGTTTTGTCACTGATGCTGTCACATGAAGAATCCTCTCATATGACAATAATTACGTGATTTTTACTATTTTGGCTTCTACAAGGTGTTAATTTTGGGTCTGTATATGAAATGGCTGTTAGTTACCCAGAATAAACTCCAATCCTTAATCCTATTCCTTATTTAGTACAGTGGTTCTCAACCTTTTTTCAGTCGGGGCACACCTGTTGGACAATGCTCACATATGTGACACACTTCATACATGACCCTCACAGACCTTTAGTCTGATACAGTATGGCAGTTAAGAGTAGCCGTAAGATTAGCCACACTGGGTCAGACCAATGGTCCATCTAGCCCAGTATCTTGTTTTCCGAACAGTGGCAAAGCCAGGTCACAAGTACCTGGCAGAAACACAAATTGTGGCAACACTCCATGCTACCAATCCCAGGGCAAGAAGTTGCTTCCCATGTCTGCCTCAATAGCCTCTTATGAATAAAATGTAAATATGCCCTGCACCATACACCCCAAACAGATATAGATCATAACTAGCACATTTTCTCCATAAAAGCTATCATACAGAAAATTATATATATATACAGTGCACTCCATTTAAGTGCATGTTGGATAAGCACATGCTCTGTTTAACTGCATGCCGTACTTCGGTCCTGTTTTTGGTGCCATCAATTTCTATGGGCACAAACTTCGGTTTAGCGCACTACTGATAAGTGCAAGATTCACTTATATGCATGGTTTAAGACTGCTCCTCTGCAGGAAAGACTCTGCATTAGCGCACGCACGGAATAAGGAAGCCAATTGGCATGTGACAAAGGGGCGGTAAATTTGAAATCTCGGTTAACTGCCACAGGCAGAATAATCAAAAGAATGTTGTTAGAGTGTACCCTGGAGTCGTCGTCACGCAACTGTAAGACTTTAACACTGGCTAAACGAATAGAAGTTCTTAAAAAATTAGAAAACAAAGTCAAGCATCTATTGCTCAAGAATGTGGTGTCAATCCCAATCAAATTTCACGAATCTTGAAGCAGAAAGACCAGCTTCTGGAAGACTGTCAAAACAATACAAATCCACTCCGGAAACATAAACAGGCAGGAAAAGCTTATGTAGAAGATGCTCTTCTTCGGTGGTTTTCTCAAGTCAGGAGCAGACAGTTTCCTGTCAGTGGTCCACTGCTTATGGAGAAAGCTAATCAGCTAGCTGAAAGTCTTGGACTAACTGAATTCAAAGCCACTGTTGGATGGTTGGAAAGCTAGAAGGAGAGGAACATAAAATTCAAGAAACAGCATGGTGAAAAACAAGACGCTGATGACTTTGGTGCTGAAAATTGGGTTGTTTCAGTTCTTGTTACCATCTTGAACGAGTTTGCACCTCGTGACATTTTCAATGCTGTCGAAAACGATCTCTACTGGCGAGTGATTCCTGATGGAACACTTGCATTCAAACAAGCCGAAACTACAGGAAGTAAAACGTCGAAGGACCGACTGACGATCCTCTTTTGCTGCAGTATGGATGGGAGTGAGAAGTTGGAACCACTCGTCATTGGAAAGAGCAAACAGCCCCATTGCTTCAAGAATGTTAAGCGACGTCCTGTGTCATACGAGGCTAACGCAAACTCATGGATGACAGGGGAAATTTGGAAGCAGTGGCTAAAGAAGATAGACACTAGAATGTGGGCACAAAAGTGTCAGATTTTGTTGCTTTGTGATAATTGTGCTGCACACAGTGATGATATCAGGCTGTCTAACCTCAAGGTGGTCTTCCTGCCACCAAACACTACCTCTCTGATCCAACCTATGGATCAAGGCATAATAGCCAATTTCAAACAACATTATCGGGCTCTTGTGCTACGTCCTCTGATGAGCGTTATGGATGACCAGACTGGCAAGGATAAACCTGCTGTTGAACTGGCTCGTAATCTATCACTGTTGGATTCCCTACATATGCAGAAAGAAGCCTGGAATCATGTTACACAGCAACCATTGTGAACTGCTACAGGCGGGCAAGCTTTGTTAGGGATGTGGAGAGGGACGAAACAGATGCAGCTGTTGCAAACGCGTCAGATGAACAGGCTATTGACATCCCAGACAGTGTTACTGAAGAGGAGTTTCATCACTATGTAGCTGTTGATTACGATCTACAAACAGCTGACGACAGCACTGATGTCGAGATATGCGCCTACATGCAGGCAATGGCTGATGATGAAACAGATGATGAAATGAGCAGCGAGGCACATGCTGACGAAATTAAACAACCTGTCACTTTTGCAAGAGTGCTGGAGAGTCTCAACACCGTGCGGGCCTATCTGGAGGCCACTGGATGTCAGTGCTATGACAGTTTTCACTGTCTGGCAGACATAGTCTATGGAACTCACAGACACAAGAGTGTACAGAGGACTATGACTGATTACTTCAAGTAAGCCTAACGTCAGTTAACGGAGACTGTATACTGTACGTATAATAAACAGTACTGTACATATGTTTATCAGATGTCAAGCTTCTTTGGGTCACAACGGTTAAGTGCATGCTCCGGTTAACTGCATGTATTTCTTTGGTTGCAGACCCTTGCACTTAAGCGGATTGCACTGTGTGTGTATATATATATATATATATATATATATATATATAGTGAGAGTGCAGGTGAAAGGGGATCCGGGAAGGCACGAAGAAAGGGGGTACAGGGAGCCGGGGAATCCCAACGGGGCAGATTTCATGTGCACAACACCCACATTCAGAAAGCTGGGCTACCGGAGGCAGAGAGGTTGGCTGGGTTAAGGAAGAAGGGGAGGAACTACCAGTCCCAGAATCTTTCTCTTCCCCACCCGGCTGTGCAAGAGTTAGGGGAGGAGATAGAAGATTGGGAAATGGTCTCTGAGGAAGGTGATGAGGGCCAGCTGGAGAGATTGGGGGCGGGGGAAGTTGAAGAGGAGGATAAAATGGAGATTCTCCGAGGACAAGCAGGCTGCTTGTTCTCACTGATGGGTGACGTCCACGGCAGCCCCTCCAATCGGAAACTTCACTAGTAAAGGCCTTTGCTAGCTCTCGCGCGCCCATGCGCACCGCGCATGAGCGGCCATCTTCCCGCCCGAACCGGCTCGTGTTCATCAGTCTTCTTTTGTCTGCGCTCGGGACGGTCATGTTTTGCCGCCGTTTCATGCCCCTCAAGTTGACCCTCGCGCATCTTCACGATTTCGCTAAAAAAACAAACAAACATACAGACCTTTGGTCTTTGTCCCTTCCCTTGTGTCCAGTTTGTTTCCCCGGCGTAAGTTTCCTTTCGCTTTTGGGGTAGGCCTTTTTTGTGGCCTCGGTACGGGTTTTTTCTCTCTCCCTTATTTTTGGTGCCCTTCGTCACCATCGCGAATTTTGATTTCGCTAGCGTGATTTTTCCGCCCATGTCATCGAAGTCTCCCAGCGGCTTCAAGAAGTGCACCCAGTGCGCCCGGGTAATCTCGCTCACTGATAGGCACGCGTCGTGTCTTCAGTGTCTAGGGGCTGGGCACTGCCCGCAGGCATGCAGTCTTTGTGCTCTTTTACAGAAGAGGACTCAGGTAGCGAGATTGGCCCAGTGGAACGTGTTGGTCTCGGGCTCTTTGTCGACAACAGCACCGGAGGCATCGAGTGCATTGACGTCGACAGCATCGAAGTCTTCTACCTCGGCATCGACTGCATCGGTGGCATCGAGGTTTCAACCCTTTGCATTGTCGGTACCGAGACATCGGAAGGCTGCATCGGCGTCGGTGGTACCGGGACCTCCGCTGTTGCTGATGTCGTCGGACGGTGGTGCTTCGACTGGAGTGCAGGTGAGGTCTGTCCATTCCCCTGCTGGTGGCGGTGAGCCTTCGGGTGGGTCTCCTGCCCTGAGGGCTCCTGCGGTACAGCCCCCCGAGACCGACCTTCTTCGGCCTCGGCCCCGAGGAAGAGACGGTTGGATTCTACGTCCTCCTCGTCGGTACCGGGAAGCTCCGGTGACATGCTTCGTTTGAAGAAATCAAAGAAGCATCGACACCGGTCTCCTTCCCGCATCGGTACCGAGAGCTCTGGGTCGCCGAGGGAGTCGGCACCCAGTAGGCATTGGCACCGGGAGGACCACTCACCCTCTGTTCAGGAGGTGTCAATGCGCTCCACCTTGGACAGCACGGAACCGCCTCCACGCCCGGAACAGACTCTGACCTCGACGCCTGCATCGGCTTCCATGTCTTTCTCCACAGCCGCTCTGCACGAGAGTCTCCGGGCCGTTCTCCCAGAAATCCTGGTGTTACAAGAAATGATTTATTTTGGGGAAAATAGCTCTAGAGCAACTCGCCTCTCTTTATAATTTAAGAGCAGGTGCTGTATTTATAAGTTTTAGGATATTAATTTCTCCACCAATCACCAAAGGTGATAATTGCAATAAATTAAATAAATTAAGTATATATAGCTTCAATATACTCAGAACACAAAGAGACCATATTTTTAGCTTCAAAAGGGATGATTTAATATACAATTGCACACGAGAGGTAGGTTTTAAAAAGATCTTTACAGGTAATCTGTGCATAAAATAGAACAAAGTAGCAGGTAGGTTAACTTACAAGTCCTTGTTACAAGCATGCTGAGGTCCAGCTGATTGATGAGCACGTTTCAGGAGCAAGGCATCAGCAGACCCCAAAGAGAGCAGCAGGTCCCAAGAGGGGCAGGTCCCAAGAGAGCGAGCTGGGCTGTTTCCAGGCCTTTTATAATGTTAGCAGAGAAGCATGGTGTGTGCATGTCCTGGATATTTTGCAAGGCATTATGGTTAATGTAGTCTGTTCACATGACCACATTATAAGTCCTTCCTTTCTGCACATGTCTGAAAGCTGATGGGAGGGGCAGGTATACCTTTGACAAGCAAATGTCCTGTTTATGGTCTCCCCTCTGAAGTCTTTGTCTTCAATGGGCTCTTCACACCTTTCCCACCTGTCTGTCTCCTTGCATCCTCTGGTTAGGTCCAATCTTTGTTGTGTTGATCAGAGGAATAGAGTCAATTTAAAACTTTAAAGCAGTCTTAAGTCTTTTGTTTAAGGAATGAGAAAAGGCAAGGTGAGGTCCCTGCCACTGCAGCAGTACCTTTGTCTTGTAAATATTCCCCAAAGGGAGAGAGAAGAGGGCTTTTGGAATGAAAGCCAGTTCTGCTAAAAGCTGCACAAATATATATATATGTATCTGATCCAACACAACATCATGCTACACATTTAATTCTGATGATTGGCTTATACCATAACACTCCCTCTCTTGGTTGTGAGTGACAAATATTAACATAAAATTTGGAGCGAAGAACCATAAAAATAAACTATAAAGGCTACAAAAGAAACCCTTAACTCTAACCTAATACAGTAGCATAATTTCAAAAGAACAATAGCAAAGATACTGAACTGTTTACATGGGCATGTGTATTGGGAGAGGTGAATCTTTTAATAGTGGACATTGAACAGACTGGACCGTGCAGGTCTTTTCCTGCCGTCATCTACTATGTCACATCACTATGAATCTTGGAATATGTCCTTAGCTGGAATATGACTGTTATAAGCAAAAAGACTCATCATTATTACTTTTGTTTACTCATGACTTACATTTAGGTAGCTAGGGTTAAGTTTTCTGTGGTCAGTCTCATTAGGCTTTCATTCAGTCAGGTGGCAGAGTATGGCTTTGCTCTGGTTTAAAATAGGATTGCAAGTACACTTTATATGACTTCAGCCACAGAAGTGCCATTTTGCTCTATTTCCAGAGACCACCTCTTTTTGTGTCACCTGCTCAGGGGCATAGGCTGCTCCCAAGTTTATGCCACAGGATATCTTACCCAGTATGCTAGCCAAATCAATAACATGAGAGTGCACAATTGACCAATTTACCACCGCAATGGGGTGGAACAATCTATTCAGTCATATTTTCAGCGTTTGACATTCCAAGGAAAAATATTCTATGAATGTTTCCTAACACTGTGAATGTTTCCCTATATTCTCTATTTCAGAGGCTAACTGAGGTATTCACATCAGTGATCTAATACATAAGCAAGAGTGTAAATGTGGAGCTATTATACTACTGTTTCATTAGAAACAAGAAAGACATATGTATGCAATTATAATAATTTCCTAGGTTACTATTACACACAAAACAATTATTCCTATCAATCCTATGCAATAATATTTACTTAATCATTGACCAAATAAACAAAAACAGAGTCATGGTATAGTGCCTTGAACTACCTTTCAGAGAGAAACTTTTTATTTTTCAGAGAGAAACCTTTTATGGGTAATGAGTGTGGTAAAAGGTTACCATATTTATCTGCTTTAGCAGTGTTTAATGTAGCACTTTAATAGACAATACTCATGTGTTTAATGTTGTAAAGAATTTAGAAAAGATATGTTAATTTTGCTTTGCACATAGCCAATATTTCATTCCAGAGAGAGCATTTTGCACGTACTGGCTGTGATGTATAATAAACTAAAAAGGTCAGAAACATTCCCTGTACTGATTGTACCTGATAGATCATGTAAAAAGAAACCTTTGCTCATAATTTCAAATATACACATGTGAATATATATAACCTTAGATAGCAATTGGTAGAACTTAATATATATCTGTAGCCATAGCTTCAATAATAGTGAACATGGTTTTCTTTTCCTATAGCTCGCCTGCCAGTGAAAATGGTCTCTTTTTTTTTCTTTCTTGGACAATGTGAACTAATAGAGGGACTGTTAGTAGGGAGGGTCTATTAATGTCTGCTTATAGTTTCTTGGGTACCCCATAACATAAAACAAACATGTAACATGGAGACCACATGACAAACAAACAAAGAACTTCTATTAGGTCTTTAGGTCTCCGATCGTCCATTCCAGATCCAGGATTGAGCTTAACCTGCAAATAGAACACAAAAAAAAACAAAAGCAACGTAAGCGGCATCCATCTTGGATTTGCCAAAGCATTTTCATTCATTTAGAACTAAACAACAATTAGCGAAATTAATAAAGCGCAAAAGCATCATCTGTGGCATCCATCTTGGATTACCACAGCAGTTTCATTTACTATCTCATAAGTAGAACAACATAGATCTGTTTATTTTTAAAATATAGAAATATATCTGAGAGAGCCATATATATATCAGTTCCTAGCACCATAAAAATATTAATCTCGTAAGTAGAACAGAATCAGATCTATTTATTTAGAAAAGTATCTGAGATAGCCATGTATGTATTAATTACTAGCGCCATAAAATATTAATATCTCATAAGTAGAACTCGAACTCTGAAAAAGACAGAAAGACACTTTCACATTAATTTTAGCAGGTCACATGGCTGGTTCTGGTGTGGGATCCCTCTCTTGTTCACAGTTCCTTCCCATAATCTTAGACCATTGTATGCGAGCAGCGTGCAGTGCAGACAGGCTTTATTTTCTTAAGCTTTAGTTTCTTTTCTATAAAAATAAGCATATCTTGTCAATTCACATTAAAGCACAATATTAAGTTTCAGCTCCAGCGGGAGTTACCTATTATAAGGAGGCATTTTTAAAACTTCTTACCCAGTATTTTAGTTTCAACTCCAGTGGGAGTCACTCATCAGAAAAAAGGCATTTCTAAATCCTTAAACAATATTATATCAAAAACAAATTACAACAGAAGCTATCACAGAGAGACATTTTAAATCTGACTTATTGCAAAGAGACATTACTAAATCTTAAATGTTCAAAAGAACAATAGAAGCTACATTTCTTTACAGGTAATCTGTGCATAAAATAGAACAAAGTAGCAGGTAGGTTAACTTACAAGTCCTTGTTACAAGCATGCTGAGGTCCAGCTGATTGATGAGCACATGTTTCAGGAGCAAGGCATCAGCAGACCCCAAAGAGAGCAGCAGGTCCCAAGAGGAGGCAGGTCCCAAGAGGGGCAGGTCCCAAGAGAGCGAGCTGGGCTGTTTCCAGGCCTTTTATAATGTTAGCAGAGAAGCATGGTGTGTGCATGTCCTGGATATTTTGCAAGGCATTATGGTTAATGTAGTCTGTTCACATGACCACATTATAAGTCCTTCCTTTCTGCACATGTCTGAAAGCTGATGGGAGGGGCAGGTATACCTTTGACAAGCAAATGTCCTGTTTATGGTCTCCCCTCTGAAGTCTTTGTCTTCAATGGGCTCTTCACACCTTTCCCACCTGTCTGTCTCCTTGCATCCTCTGGTTAGGTCCAATCTTTGTTGTGTTGATCAGAGGAATAGAGTCAATTTAAAACTTTAAAGCAGTCTTAAGTCTTTTGTTTAAGGAATGAGAAAAGGCAAGGTGAGGTCCCTGCCACTGCAGCAGTACCTTTGTCTTGTAAATATTCCCCAAAGGGAGAGAGAAGAGGGCTTTTGGAATGAAAGCCAGTTCTGCTAAAAGCTGCACAAATATATACATATGTATCTGATCCAACACAACATCATGCTACACATTTAATTCTGATGATTGGCTCCCAGGAAGACTCCCCGATGACGTCGGTGGAGGGAGCTTCGCCGGTGCTGGCGAGGGAGTCTACCTCTCGACGCTCACACCGTGGCCGTGTTTCCACGGAGTCGAGTCGGGCACGGCGTCAGACACAGGTTCATGAACTTATGTCTGATACCGATGGTGAGGCCTCGTGGGAGGAGGAGGAGGAGGACATCAGATATTTCTCTGACGAGGAGTCTGATGGCCTTCCTTCTGATCCCACTCCCTCCCCTGAAAGGCAGCTCTCTCCTCCCGAGAGTCTGTCTTTCTCGGCCTTTGTCCGGGAGATGTCTACGGCCATCCCCTTCCCGGTGGTTGTGGAGGATGAGCCCAGGGCTGAAATGTTTGAGCTCTTGGACTATCCTTCTCCACCTAAGGAAGCGTCCACAGTACCCATGCATCATGTCCTGAAAAAGACATTGCTGGCAAACTGGACCAAGCCTCTAACTAATCCCCACATTCCCAAGAAGATCGAATCCCAATACTGGATCCATGGGGACCCAGAGCTGATGCGCACTCAGTTGCCTCACGACTCTGGTGTGGTGGATCTGGCCCTAAAGAAGGCTAAGAGTTCTAGGGAGCATGCTTTGGCGCCCCCGGGCAAGGACTCTAGAACCTTAGACTCCTTTGGGAGGAAGGCCTACTATTCTTCTATGCTCGTGGCCAAGATTCAGTCCTACCAGCTCTACACGAGCATCCATATGCGGAACAATGTGCGGCAGTTGGCGGGCTTGGTGGACAAGCTCCCTCCTGAGCAAGCCAAGCCGTTTCAGGAGGTGGTCAGGCAGCTGAAGGCGTGCAGAAAATTCCTGGCCAGAGGGGTATATGATACCTTTTGATGTTGCGTCCAGGGCCGCTGCTCAAGGTGTAGTGATGCGCAGACTCTCATGGCTGCGTGCCTCCGACCTGGAGAATAGGATCCAGCAGCGGATTGCGGACTCGCCTTGCCGAGCGGACAACATTTTTGGAGAGAAAGTCGAACAGGTGGTAGAACAACTCCACCAGCGGGATACCGCTTTCGACAAGTTCTCCCGCCGGCAGCCTTCAGCATCTACCTCCTCAGGTAGACGTTTTTATGGGGGAAGGAGGGCTGTTCCCTACTCTTCTGGTAAGCGTAGGTACAATCCTCCTTCTCGACAGCCTGCGGCCCAGGCTAAGACCCAGCGCGCTCGCTCTCGTCAGCAGCGTGCGCCTTAGCAAGGCCCCGTGGCTCCCCAGCAAAAGCAGGGGACGAGCTTTTGACTGGCTCCAGCAGAGCATAGCCGACATCAACGTGTCTGTGCCGGGCGATCTGCTGGTCGGGGGGAGGTTAAAAGTTTTTCACCAAAGGTGGCCTCTTATAACCTCCGACCGGTGGGTTCTTCAAATAGTCCGGCAAGGATACACCCTCAATTTGGCCTCAAAGCCTCCAAATTGCCCACCGGGAGCTCAATCCTACAGCTTCCAACACAAGCAGGTACTTGCAGAGGAACTCTCCGCCCTTCTCAGCGCCAATGCGGTCGAGCCCATGCCATCCGGGCAAGAAGGGCTGGGATTCTATTCCAGGTACTTCCTTGTGGAAAAGAAAACAGGGGGGATGCGTCCCATCCTAGACCTAAGGGCCCTGAACAAATATCTGGTCAAGGAAAAGTTCAGGATGCTTTCCCTGGGCACCCTTCTTCCCATGATTCAGGAAAATGATTGGCTATGCTCTATGGACTTGAAGGACGCCTACACACACATCCCGATATTGCCAGCTCACAGGCAGTATCTGCGATTTCAGCTGGGCACACGTCACTTCCAGTACTGTGTGCTACCCTTTGGGCTCCCCTCTGCGCCCAGGGTGTTCACGAAGTGCCTGGCTGTAGTAGCAGCAGCAGCGCTTCGCAGGCTGGGAGTGCATGTGTTTCCTTATCTCGACGATTGGCTGGTGAAGAACATATCCGAGGCAGGAGCTCTACAGTCCATGCAGATGACTATTCGACTCCTGGAGCTACTGAGGTTTGTGATAAATTATCCAAAGTCCCATCTTCTCCCAGTACAGAGACTCGAATTCATAGGAGCTCTGCTGGATTCTCGGACGGCTCGTGCCTATCTTCCGGAGACAAGGGCCAACAATCTGTTGTCCCTCGTCTCCCGGTAGCGAGCGTCTCAGCAGATCACAGCTCGGCAGATGTTAAGATTGCTTGGCCACATGGCCTCCACAGTTCATGTGACTCCCATGGCTCGTCTTCACATGCGATCTGCTCAATGGACCCTAGCTTCCCAGTGGTTTCAAGCTGCTGGGGATCTAGAAGACGTGATCCACCTGTCCACGAGATTTCTTAAATCCCTGTATTGGTGGACGATTTGGTCCAATTTGACTCTGGGACGCCCTTTCCAAATTCCTCAGCCACAAAAAGTGCTGACTATGGATGCGTCTCTCCTGGGGTGGGGGGCTCATGTCGATGGGCTTCACACCCAGGGAAGCTGGTCCCTCCAGAAACGCGATCTACAGATCAATCTCCTGGAGTTACGAGCAGTCTGGAACGCTCTGAAGGCTTTCAGAGATCGGCTGTCCCACCAAATTATCCAAATTCAGACAGACAACCAGGTTGCCATGTATTACATCAACAAGCCGGGGGGCTCCGGATCTCGCCCCCTGTGTCAGGAGGCCGTCAGCACGTGGCTGTGGGCTCACCATCACGGCATGTTGCTCCAAGCCACTTATCTGGCAGGTGTAAACAAAAGTCTGGCCGACAGGTTGAGCAGGATTATGCAACCTCACGAGTGGTTGCTCAATTCCCGAGTAGTGCGCCAGATCTTCCAGGTGTGGGGCACCCCCTTGGTAGATCTCTTTGCATCTCGAGCCAACCACAAGGTCCCTCAGTTCTGTTCCAGACTTCAGGCCCATGGCAGACTGGCTTCGGATGCCTTCCTCCTGGATTGGGGGGACGGCTTGCTGTATGCTTATCCTCCCATTCCTCTGGTGGGGAAGATTTTGTTGAAACTCAAGCAAGACTGAGGCACCATGATTCTGATTGCTCCTTTTTGGCCGCGTCAGATCTGGTTCTCTCTCCTTCTGGAGTTGTCCTCCGAAGAACCGTGGAGATTGGAGTGTTTTCCGACCCTCATCACCCAGAACGAAGGGGCGCTTCTGCATCCCAAACTCCAGTCTCTGGCTCTCACGGCCTGGATGTTGACAGCGTAGACTTTGCCTCTTTGGGTCTGTCGGAGGGTGTCTCCCGTGTCTTGCTTGCTTCCAGAAAAGATTCCACTAAGAGGAGTTACTTCTTTTTATGGAGGAGGTTTGCCGTCTGGTGTGACAGCAAGGCCTTAGATCCTCGCTCTTGTCCTACACAGACCCAGCTTGAATACCTTCTGCACTTGTCTGAGTCTGGTCTTAAGACCAACTCTGTAAGGGTTCACCTTAGCGCAATCAGTGCATACCATTACTGTGTGGAAGGTAAGCCGATCTCAGGACAGCCTTTAGTTGTTCGCTTCATGAGAGGTTTGCTTTTGTCAAAGCCCCCCGTCAAACCTCCTACAGTGTCATGGGATCTCAATGTCGTTCTCACCCAGCTGATGAAACCTCCTTTTGAGCCACTGAACTCCTGCCATCTGAAGTACTTGACCTGGAAGGTCATTTTCTTGGTGGCAGTTACTTCAGTTCGTAGAGTCAGTGAGCTTCAGGCCCTGGTAGCCCAGGCCCCTTACACCAAATTTCATCATAACAGAGTAGTCTTCCGCACTCACCCTAAGTTCTTGCCGAAGGTAGTGTCGGAGTTCCATCTGAACCAGTCAATTGTCTTGCCAACATTCTTTCCTCGTCCTCATTCCTGCCCTGCTGAACGTCAGCTGCACACATTGGACTGCAAAAGAGCATTGGCCTTCTATCTGGAGTGGACACAGCCCAACAGACAGTCCGCCCAATTGTTTGTTTCTTTTGATCCCAACAGGAAGGGAGTGGCTGTGGGGAAACGCACCATATCCAATTGGCTAGCAGATTGCATTTCCTTCACTTACGCCCAGGCTGGGCTGGCTCTTGAGGGTCATGTCACGGCTCATAATGTTAGAGCCATGGCAGCGTCAGTGGCCCACTTGAAGTCAGCCACTATTGAAGAGATTTGCAAAGCTGCGATGTGGTCATCTGTCCACACATTCACATCTCATTACTGCCTGCAGCGGGATACCTGATGCGACAGTCGATTCGGGCAGTCAGTGCTTCAGAATCTGTTCGGGGTTTAGAATCCAACTCCACCCCCCTAGGCCCATTTTTATTCTGTTCCAGGCTACACTCTCAGTTAGTTGGTAAGTGGTTAGGTCAATCTCAGTTATGTCCTCGCCGTTGCGAGGCCCAATTGACCATGTTTGTTGTTTTGAGTGAGCCTGGGGGCTAGGGATACCCCATCAGTGAGAACAAGCAGCCTGCTTGTCCTCAGAGAAAACGAATGCTACATACCTGTAGAAGGTATTCTCCGAGGACAGCAGGCTGATTGTTCTCACAAACCCGCCCACCTCCCCTTTGGAGTTGTGTCTTCCCTTGTTTTTGTCTTGCTACATATGGGACTGACGAACACGAGCCAGTTCGGGCGGGAAGACGGCCGCGCATGCGCGGTGCACATGAGCGCGCGAGAGCTAGCAAAGGCCTTTGCTAGTGAAGTTTCCGATTGGAGGGGCTGCCGTGGACATCACCCATCAGTGAGAACAATCAGCCTGCTGTCCTCGGAGAATACCTTCTACAGGTATGTAGCATTCGCTTTACTGAAGGACTAGGGGAGGAACAGATGGAGATTGGAGCCCTGGCTCAAACCCAAAAAGCTGCTGTAAGAGGGTGGCTAGCTGTACCTTGGAGAGACTGGTGGAAGACCGGAGGAGAGAGGCTGAGGCACTGGGGGAAATCTCTACTAAAGAGGAAACAGGTGCAGCCTGTGGGAGAGAAAGAGAGCTGGGCACAATTGGAACCCCAGCTTGAACCAGGTGGGAATAAAGCTGTGTAACCGTGCTGTAAGAAGGTGCAAGAAAGACTGTGTAAACTGTTTCATACTAAAAAGGTCTGGGCTGCAACCTACCAAGCTATTTGGTTTTTCCCTCTGATAATGTACTGTTCCCTAAGTGAAGTAATCTGAGCTAAAGTGACTATTTTTGAACCTGAGTTTGAAGTTATATGGACTGTTTTTGAACCTGAATTTGACTGTGTTGAACTTGAATTGTGCTCTGGGCTGCTAGCCTAAACAACCTGGAGTGAAGGGTGTTTTGTTGATTTGAAGCAAGGAAATAAAAGCTCTTACTTATAAACATTGGGCTTTGAATGTGCCTCTGTGAAAGGAATGGAGGGAGGAGGAAGTCCTGGGAGTTCACAGGGCCTGAAGCCTGACGGTAGTGCCCATCCCCAGCGCATGCCACTACCGGCACTACAAAAATATGTTATTTTTGTATAATTGGTGTGTCCCTGACAGTAATCAGGCAGTGCTGTGCACTGCCCAGTTACCGTTTGTAATGGAAGATTTATGTTCAAACATTTTTATTGCATCAAAATAGACATCAACAGACTTGACTTTACATAGCACTGATATCAAAGCTCAATGTAACTATACAACTGCACATGCACTTGAGGCGGTTACCGGAATTGGTGACTCCCCCTTGACAAAGTTATTACGAAACGGGGACCTGTCGGGGTTTAGAGAGCACCAACCCGCTCAAGTTAAGTGCTATACAAACTTTTTTGATTATATTTTTTGTTATAGAGAGATTAACTAATATAAAAATAAGTGAATAGTGAAGGTCGGTGGAGGTAGAGTCAATGATTAGACCACGCACACGGGTAATATACCCAGTCATTGGGTGAAGAAAAACCATGTTGTTCGTGTGACATATATGAGACTACTCCACTATAGACACTGAAAAAAGCAAGTAAAAAACATACTTGCATTCATGTGTGTTTAAATATTTTGATACACCAGCGTTAAAGGGCATTCTGCCCAAAGACCCAACATTCTTTTTGTTTCTGTAAGTAATGGGATTACATTTTTAATATACAATTTAGTAAGATCAACTGGTATAGTCACCCCCAGGTAAATAAGCTGATCTGTAGCCCAAGTCAAGGGAAACAGTCCAGACCAATTATTTTGGATCGACTCACTCAGTGATAGGGCTAACAATTTTGATGTATTCAGCTTATAACCCGAGCAAGCGCCATACTCTTGTATTACCTGAAGTAATCTGACTAACGATCCATGCGGTTCACTCAGCACCAGAAGATCATCCGCACATGCGAGTACCTTCAGTGCTGTTCCGGGTAGCCGCACTCCCTTTATTCCCTCATCATCTCATATCACGCATAGTAATGGTTCTAATACTAAAAGAAACAATAGAGGGGATAGTGGATAGCCCTGTCTGGTGCCACAGTTGATATGAAAAGGGTCTGTTTTTATCCCATTCACCAGTAGGCTGGCCTGAGGATCACAATACATTGCTTGTATCGCATCATAAAACCAGCCATTGATCCCTACCCATCTCAAGGTCGCAAACAGGAAAGGCCACCCCACCCGGTCAAATGCTCGTTCTGCATCTAAGCTTACTATTAAGTATGGGCTTTGGGTGGCCCTTCCCTGCAGCATAGCAACCAATAGTTTCTTTACATTAATGACAGACTGTCGGCCCCGCACAAACCCGACTTGGTCTCTTTCACTATCTGAGGAATCAATCGCGCCAATCTCTCAGACAAGATTCTAGATAATATCTTAATGTCAACGTTGATCAGAGAGATTGGTCTATATGACCCTGGTTGCAAAAGATCTTTTCCCGTCTTAGGAATGAGACTAATCAAAGCCACATTAGCGTGCTGTGGGAATTTTTTCTCTTCCACCACAGTTGCATAGTAATCTAACAGCGGGCCTGCAACCTGCTTCTGCAATAGTTTGAAGAACTCCCCAGTATACTCATCCGGGCCTGGAGCCGAGGAGAATTTCAAAGCTTTGATTGCCTTTAGAAGCTCCTTTATAGAGACTGATGCATTTAGTGTTTCTGCCATGTCTGAGGTGAGACGCGGCATTCCAGATTTTTCTAGATAATCCGCCATCTCTCCCTCTGATCTCTGTGGAGCTTCTTGTGCATATGTATTAGCGAGAGTTTTTCAGAATTATTATGCTATCTCAGATAAATCTGTGTAAAGAGAACCTTTGTCATCTCTGACCACAGATATATGGTGAGACCTCCGCATGCGTTTAACCAAGCGCGCCATCATGCCACCCGTCCGCTCACCAAACTTGAAGAATCTATATTTCTGGTAAAAGAGCATTCTAGTTGTTCTATCATGTATTAAGCTATTAAGAGCTACTCTAGTCGCTATTAGGGTGTCATATACTGCCTGTGTGGGGCATCTCGTATACCTCTTTTTTAACGCCCTTAATTTGTTTTCTAATTCTACTAGTTTCGCTGTTATTCTCTTATTTCTCCCACTGACATAGGAAATTATGTCTCCTCTTATTACCGCTTTAGCGGTGGACCAAAATAACATCAGGTCATCTAAATGCTGGCTGTTTGTAGATTCAAACATCTGCCACTTAGACTGCAAGTAATTAATAAATTCTGTGGAAGACGCTAAATATGTGGGGAACCGCCAGCTCTGCCCACCCTGTACATGACTTACAGCCTACAGATCCACCCAGATCATCACATGATCCGAGATGCCCTCCGTTCCCATCGTAGCTTCTAAGATATAGGGAAAAATGGTTTGTGTTACAAATATGTAATCCAGTCTGGCTTGGGTTTTATGCGCTCTCGAAATGTGTGTGAAGTCATGCTCTTCAGGGTGTAGCAGTCTCCATGAGTCTACTACCCCTACAGCTGTGGTGAACATCTCCAATTCTGTTGGATATTGTGTGCAAAGATGGGAGCCCTCTCCTGTGCGATCTAATACCGGGTCCATCACCGCATTCATATCCCCCGCTAGGACGAGTTGCAATTTCGGGTATCGCTGGCATTCTCTTAAGAGCTGTGCAAACAAAGCAGTTTTAGTGCCCACAGGAACATATACTGCTACCAGCAGGAGATCTCGTCCTTGCGTGTTTACCTGCAACCCCACATATCTACCCTCGGTGTCTTTAAATAGCAATTTCGCCGTGTAAGCTAAGGCTCTGTTAAATAAAATCGCCACACCTCCCCGACGTCCACTTGCGGGAGAATCATATACCTCCCCCACCCAGTAGCGCTGTAATTTCTTATGTTCCTCTGACAATAGCCTTGTCTCCTGCAGGCATGCTATGTCTGCGTGTTGTCTTTTCAAAGCCTGCAAAATTTTTGTTCTTTTTACAGGTGAAGTGACCCCACAGACATTCCAAGATACTATCCTAACACTTCTATTTCTGGGCTGGCCATATTTTATAATCTTCGCATCCTTAGCATGTTTCTTAAGTACTTCGTGGTCTACTCCCGGGGCGCCCAGCCTCCCCCCGGTGACCGCATCTCTACTTCCTGATTCACAGTTATCATACTCCCACCATATCCAAAGATCTCTCACTGTCTCACCCAATCTACCCCCCCCCCCCCACGCGGACCACTCTACTACTATTTTTCCTAGTTGCCTCCTACTCATCCCCTTTCCCACCCCTTTACCCACCCACCCCGCCTCCCCCACCCATCCCTCTGCTCTTTATCCCCTTCTTCTCTGACCCCTTCTGGCATCCAACCCATAATGAGTCAGATATCAAGATCACGTTTAAACGCTTGTGACCCCATCCCAGATTCATACGTTATATATTCCAAACTCTTAGGCAGATATGTGTTCCCCAACTCTTATCAATATATGATCCGCCAACGTATCCCCTGCAACTCAACATCAAATAACCCAATATCATATCCCCTTCACTCACATAGTATCTTCCCTTTCTTTATGCAAAAACAATTTCACTTATCCAATAATTGGTCCACATAAGTCTTTGCAGCAGCTGGAGCGGTAAAGGTCTGCCACTGACCATTATTGTAGATTTTAAGGGTTGCCGGGTACAACAGCAAAAATCGCATCTTTCTCTCATGCAGTTGTTTGCACAGGGGAGTAAACTGCTTACGCTTCTCCTGTAGTGCCTGGGAATAGTCCTGGAAGATTAAAATCTTGTTGCCGTTGTACTGTAAGTTATCTCTCTTCATTCGATATCCTCTCAATATTTCCACTTTGTGAGTGTAATTGTGGATTTTGATCAGAACTGCACGTGGTGTTCGGCGGCCCTCCAGTAGTTTACCCACGCGGTGAGCTCGTTCTAAACACAAAGGCCCACATGAGTCAGACAAAGCGAGTTCCTCTGCCAACCACTTCTCAAGGATCGTTGTCAGGTCCTTGTCTCCTACCTCTTCTGGGAACCCAATAATACGGATGTTCGCCCTGTGAGATCTGTTTTCTAGCTCATCTATTGTCTCCGCCATTCCCTTCACCTGCTTCTGCAACGTTTCAATTTCCGTCTCCCTTACCGGTGCAACATCTTCGAGCGCTGATACTCATTGCTCCAGCTCTCCCGCTCTCTTGTTAATATCCGAGAGCATGGTTTCAACATTTACTATTTTTTCTGTTAGTCGTGCAAGCTTTGGTTCCAAGGCGATCCCCATAGCAGTTGTAATTTGCAGAACTTGTTCGTCCGTAAAGGCTGTGCCCTCGGGTTGTTGTTTCTCTGCCATCTTTGCTCCAGCCATCGGGATCTTGCCTTTCTCACGCTTCGGACCCTTGCCCACCATACCGCTCGGGGAGCCTTCCAAAAATTTTTCCATCCACTCCCCACTCTCCCTTTCAGTCGGGGTAGCTTCAAAATCAAATAGGAAAAGTCTAGATTGTGAGTTTGGGAATGAGGCCTCGGAGAGCTAACACTCTACGTCTTGCTCCCTCAAAGCATCACGTGATCCTCCTGTAATGGAAGATTTAAAGGATTGCTTTTCAACCCTGCTTTGATCGATAATGAACTCTGAAATCTTGTCTTTGACTGAAAGTAACTTTCCTTGTAAATACAAAAACAAGTTGGAATGTGGACGATAAGGCACATCTCTGACCAATTCAGTTTGTGCAGGAGGGAAACAGGATATGCTCAGAGTTCAGGAGTTGAGTCACCTGGCCAGTGGTTTGTTTACTTGGGCCGGAAGCGTGTGACTGCATCATGTACATTCTTGTAATTTTCCTTAGCTCGGAACATGAGTTCTAAGCCTTATAAAAAGGGGAGTTTCTTTCAGTGAAATTGGGAGCTCATCTGTGAGTAACATACGTACTGTGCAGAGGACTTGTTCCTGGTCTAAAAAGCTCCTGGCTTTCGCTGTAACGCCCCCCCCCCCAGCTGATGATAAGAGCCTGGATGATGTAAGGACCAGTGATCCTGTATGTATAATATATATATATATATATGCATGTATAGTGTATTATTGCTTCTTTTCCTGGTCTAAGAACTGTTAGCATTGCTTAGATGTACAGACCAGTGATGTAATGATTGTTTATATAGCTAATCATTGTGTGCATATAGCTTAATCATTATATATATCTTAATCATTGTAGATTTTAGCACTCTAATAAAGGTTTATCTAATACGAATCCAAAAGAATCCACGGTAATTATTGAGTAGTCTGTGTCAGTGAGACAGGCTGTAAATCCATAGCAGTACACCGTTGGGTTAACGCGGGGGCTCTTACCACAGTGGGTGCCAGTAAGTGCTCCCCTCCCCCAAATGGCCACACGGCAAGTGGTTAATTTGCCACATGACCATTTCTTTAAAAAAAACAAACAGCCTTTTACCTAATGCAACAAAAGAGGGCCTCAGCACATATCAAAAACACACGCTGATGCCAGTGTAGGCCCTTTTACTACAGCTTGGTAAAAGGACCCCTAAGTTACATGCTGTGACTTAGCCTCCAACAGAGACACTAGGCACATGTATTTACAATGAAGTTATCAGGATCTGCTATTCATTGGTGATACTGGGGAAACATTTTTGTTTCTTGAAATCATAAGCTTTGAGCATAAACGAGGAGAAATTGAAAATAAAGTGCAAACTATTCACCAATTCCACCAAAATGTTTAATGTCATGTTAGATTTCAACTGAAATACATAGCTAATGTGAATATTTGTACAAAATATGTGATTAAAAATATTGATTTATAATATATACAGATATGTCACATCTGTTTTAGCAGTCCAGACACTTAAATAAGAAACAGACAATAAATAGTCTCAAATCCACAATAACATACAGTTAATGTTTTTGGTAGCTAACATAGTAGTTAGGCTTCTTGCTAAATCAACATCACAGTAAGAATAACAGATTATTTTCAGCTGATTTGAATAAGCAACACAATGCTTGAGAACTGATCAAGACAGATATTACATTTCTTCCTAAATTAATCTAATGAAGAGAATATTTTTGCTCTTTAAATGGTAAACTAACCATGGTTAATGATTTTTTCCACTAGATTAATCTATTAGAGTTATTTTCAACAGCTTAGTTTATCAGGCAAGCATTCAAATGGCGCAGTTCTGGTATAGACAGAACAAAATATTAGTTTGGCTATTACCCATGACCATTTATCTAAAACATCTATCAAATTAAGGCAGGCACTGCTGTTATTATTAGATTCAATGAGTATCCTTATGTTAACATGGAGCAAAAGGAACGACTACATGTGGGATGGCAAATTAATGTCACAAATCCTTTGATATTGCTGGAAAAAGATGGAACATAGGAAACACTTTGAGCAGCATCATATTATTTAAGTTAAAGGTCACACTATGAATTTAACACTCTAGAATCCAATGAGAGCTTTGCAACCAAAGGCATATTGTGCAAAAAGAAAAAAAACAAAGTTTAGTTTATCATGTCTCTTCTTACACAGTATTCCAGGAACATAATTGTGAACTTCATAATAAATACTGTCCGCCCAATATTCAAAACAACTTAGATGGCCAGGCGAGGCTTCCGGCTGTTTAAGTCGCTGGTCTGGGGCTAATTGCAAATATTCAGTGGTACTTAATTGGATTGTGCCACTGAAAATCTGTAGTAGGCGCCTAAGCGAAACGGCTAATTTGTCAATAGTCCTGGGGCAGAGTTGGCACTTATGTGGTTAAGTGCCCATCTTTAGCACTTAACTGCATAAATTGAGCCATATAAAAAGCTGACCTATCATTATGCAGTTCAACTTATACGGTTAAGTGCTGAACATTGTGTAAGTGTTATCTGGACAGTATGCCTGGATATTCAATGCTGATGCCTGGACTTGGCCTAGCATTGAATATCCAAGAATAAAGCCGATGGCAGCCAAAAATATACCACCACCAACTATCAGCTGATGTATGGGCAAATTTACCCTTGACAACAGTAAATTGAGGATATATATAGTTATCAGGTTTGAACTGGCAGCCCCAGCAACCAGGCAGGAGGTAACAGTAAATGGCATTGATTTAACAATCCATGCAAATTCTTTTAGGTTCTATTAAACTTTTCTAGGTGCAACGTCCAAGGTTCAGGTAGCAGTCCTAAGATGGTTGTATGTTTTTCTGCTCAGGCTACTACAGGGCTCTGCAAAAAGTCTACCTTTTGCTGCAGCTGGTGTAATTATCTCTGTATGGTTTAAATATGACAACTAGTTGGGTCCAGTCATTCTATCCATCCCACTTTAACCTGGCACTGGTGGTCTCAGAGACCAGGACCTAAGGGGGTTTTATCACAGAAGCCAAGGCCCTTGCCTGATCTGAAGCAAGAAAGGAATTTAGAAAGAACCAGAAATGTCCCCGACTGGTGTACTTAAACCCCTAGGTTACTCATTTCCCAGGTGCAAGGTTTCTGGGAAATTCCACAAGTTCTGCTCCTATGCTCAGCTTCCTACCATCCTGCTGCCTGGATTCCTTCCTGATTCTTGTTCCTGGGTTCCTGCCTGAGACCTCCCAACAAATCAGGTGCTTGGACACTTACTCTCTTGTGAGTTGTCCATGCTCTCAGACCATGTTCTGACAAGATGCTAGAAATGTATAGAACAGGTTCCAAAGCAGAAATATAATCACTTCAGGTGTCTTCGGATATTTGATTTTGTTTCACTGTATCTGTTTTCTCTTTCCTCCCTGCCCAAAATGTGTCCATTACAGATTTGTGATCACAAAACTTGCACATAATACACAGAGTGAGGATAATCCCTCTTTTCACTCTTGACATCTGATACCTGTTAGCAGCTTCTCTTTGCATGGTACCTCCTCAGAACTCCCTTCTTGTGCACACATAGGGGCCAAAGTTATAGCAAGGTAAACATTAATAGCTTTAATCATGTAAAGTGATAAAGTTAGCTTAGAAAAGCACATGGAATGAAGTTTTCAAAACCATTTACCCAGGTAAACATGTATTTTCTTTGGTAAAAATTACCTGGCAGAAACTAGATATATGAGAGTTTCACAATGTGTATTTGTTTGGCAGGGGAAGAGAGGCAGTCCTATCAACATATTTAGTTTGGAAGTGGAAAAGAGCATGAGTACATTTGATTTTCAAATATACATGCATTGATCTCAGCCCCTGCACTCCTCACCCCAATATAAATAGCAGATGCAAAGTCTGGGGTGCTTTTAGTGCAGGTACTATGTGGGACTAATTTTATGCTGCATTTCCACATGTACTGTGTGTCTTATTTGCAGACAATAGCTACTACTATGCATTTCTATAGTGCTACCATATTCAGTGCTATTTTGAACCCAGAGCGGGATGGGTGGGGGAAGGGGCTCACTCTTATTCCTGCCATGTGATCTCTGGGTATGTCCTGGTGGTGGCAGGTGAGTGGAGCTTTATTTTGTGGGAGGGGCTTGGCAGGGACATTGGGGAGATCAGAGAGATGGGAGGAGATTGGGGTGATCAGAAAATGGCATCAGATTGAGGGACTGATTGGATTGGGAGGGGATCAGGAGGGATAACTCATCAGGAGGTGATCAGTGGTCGGGGGGGGGGGGGGGGGGGGTAGAATGGGTAGGGCCACTGCAGGTCGTCATATTGCAAGTTAGTGTATGGGCCATGCTACATATCTAGTCTGGTACTGTGAAGAACCTGCACTATCGGTCCTGCCATGTAACACGGTGCTTATCTGGTAACTGTCAGCCTTGTATGATAAGTGCAATTTATGCCCCCTTCATTTACTGCACAGGCTTTGTGCTATTAGTGTAAGTCTGCCTGTTTATTTTTCTGTGTGTATGGGGTAGGGGTGAGGGAGAGGCAAAGGATAAGTAAATTATATTGGCAATAGGGAAGGCAGACCAACTCAACATTAGCACCTGCATTATTTGTTAACCCCAATCTACACATTAGAGGACTGTAAGTGCAAAACTGTACCACACTTTAATAAAAGAGCCCCACAATTAGCTGTTTAATGCATAAATATTGGGCAATTTCCCTGTCTCTTCCCAAAATGGTGGCGTCCCACCCTGCCTGGTGCATCCCAGGATATACCGGGCGGGGCGCCACCATTTTGGGAAGGCCCCTGAAGAGGAGAAAGGGAGTGCTAGTCCCTCCCTCCTCCAACTACTACTACCACTACAGAGAGGTAGGCCACTGTGGATGGAGGGGGCAGATAGCAGTCCCACTGGACCACCAGGGCGTTTTTGTGCGATGTGGGGGGTGGGAGTGGGAAGCTAGTGGTCCCACTGGACCACTAGGGTTTTTGTGCTTTGGGGGGAGGGGCCTGGAAGTCCACTGGACCTCCAGGTCTTATGTTTGGGGGGGGGGGGGGGCGGGCTTTGGTTTGACAGGCCCTGGAGAAAAACCCGGACCTCTCAAACCTCTTCTGCTGTTTGACAGATCAAGGTTTTTGTCAGCCTGGACCTGTCAAACAACGGCTGCGGGAGGATTGTGCCTTGGGTGCATGCCCAGGCACAATCCTCCCACAGAAGTACCCCTGTGATCACAGAAGTACCCCTATGATCAGAGCTAATAGCGCACATAAATTTGCATGCTATTAGCTTTGATCATAGGGGCATTATAACCCTGCGCTGTTCCGGCGCTGTTTTTAGAGAGCTGTTTGGAACAGCGCGGGGCAGCCCATCAATGCTCTTCCGCAAAATTCTGGGCCCCTATCTCACAGAACCTGAAATGTTATCGTCATCAACTTAAAATATAAGCATGCTGCTACAGGTAACCAATGTAATTTTTCCTATCCTTGCTAACCAATTTGCTACCCCAAATGACTTCTTTGTTAACTGCTGAATAAACATTTTCATACAAAATTTCTTTGCTTTTATGATTGCCAGATAATACTAATTTGCAGGTTTCCTCCACATCTCTCTTTCACCTATACTAGGATTTTTTTTCCATGCCCTGTTAAGCCTATGCACCTTCCGTTTCTGATCTCTTAAAGCTTCAGAAAACCAAGGAACAATGCTTAATAAATACAAGTATGGCTTGCCTGGCAGCTCACTTGCAGTGCTGCCCATTACCAGGTGAGAGACAAGGGCCAGGTTTCTGTTCATTGGCTTGGCCAAAGCTGGGGATGTTCCTGAGGCAGTGTTCATAGTCTCTTGGGGGGGATTATGGGAAAGGAGCTTTACCATCACTCCATTCTGACTAGGCTAAATTTAGGATGCAGACAAAACGGATTCTAGAAGGAGCCATGGTTTGTGGTCTATGACCAGAAATATCACTGTTAATTTGTGGGTGGGTGGGGGGCGGGGGGAGAGAGGGAGAAGGCAGATGCGACAGAGAGGTTATAAATTGGGAGAATTGTGAGGTGAATGCTGTGATCCAGTAAAATCAGCTTTTCAATTAGTCGAAAAAGTCCAAGAAGCTAGGTTACATGTAACTGGCTAACTTTCTAACAGAAAGTGCTTCTAACCTATGCCAGCATTAGTATCACACATTAGTAACTACAACTGTAAATAGCCTGTTAAACGTTTTGAAAATTCACCACATAATTTTTAGTTTGTGCCATCTGTTGTATGGCTATTAAATGTGTCCTTAGGAAATACTGTTGTAGGCAGTTCTAGATCCAGTGGCAAAAAGCCAGCATACACATAAAAAGTGGCAAATTTAGAAAGGGAAAGTAACATACACTTTTCTTTCTAAAACATCCACTTATACGTGCCACCAGTAACGCAGAAGACACAAATGTATGTCTGCCAGCTGATATGTGTGTACTCTGCGTTTTGCAAAGTATACTTGCAAACAACTGAACTCCACCCAACTCCTCCCTTAGGAAAGTCTACTTTATGTAGGACCAATCTCTATATACAGTGAAACCTCGTTTTTCGTTGACTTCGGATTTCGTCGGTTTCGGCTATCGTCAATTTTTTTCGCGAAAATTTCGTCTTGGTTTTCGTCGATCGCCTCGGATTTCGTTGGTGTGACTACGCAGCTAATCTTGCGTTCTCACGTGTCGTTCTTCTGGGGCATTGTTTCCGGTTGTGGGATCACACTGCTGCTGTTTTCGGACCCAAATTTCGTCGTTTTGCCACACTACTACTACAGCTGGTTGAGTGCCTGTATCAAAAGTCAGGTATTAGGACCCAAATTTCATCGTTTTGCCACACTACTGCTGCTGCTGGTTGAGTGCCTGTATCAAAGTCCCTGCTGGTTTTTGGACCCAAATTTCGTCGTTTTGCCACACTACTGCTGCTGCTGGTTGAGTGCCTGTATCAAAGTCCCTGCTGGTTTTTGGACCCAAATTTTGTATCAAAGTATTTAGCAGAAACAATGTGATCAAAAGCTGGTGTTTGGACCCACATTTCGTCATTTTGCCACACTACTGCTGCTGCTGGTTGAGTGCCTGTATCAAAGTCCCTGCTGGTTTATGGACCCAAATTTCGTTGTTTTGCCACACTACTGCTGCTGCTGGTTGAGTGCCTGTATCAAAGTCCCTGCTGGTTTTTGGACCCAAATTTTGTATCAAAGTATTTAGCAGAAACAATGTGATCAAAAGCTGGTGTTTGGACCCAAATTTCGTCGTTTTGCCACACTACTGCTGCTGCTGGTTGAGTGCCTGTATCAAAGTCCCTGCTGGTATTAGGACCCAAATTTCGTTGTTTTGCCACAATACTGCTGCTGCTGGTTGAGTGCCTGTATCAAAGTCCCTGCAGGTATTAGGACCCAAATTTCATTGTTTTGCCACAATACTACTGCTGCTGGTTGAGTGCCTGTATCAAAGTCCCTGCTCTCATCATGGGACCCAAAAAAGTTTCTATGGGCAGCAGTCCTTCAAAGAAGAAGGACAGGAGCACGATTGAGTTGAAGAAGGAAATCATTGAAAAATACGAGAGTGGCATTAAGATTGCTGAAATCGCCCGCATGTACGGGAAGTCACCATCCACGATAAGTTCAATCATTGCAAAAAAGGAAGCAATAAAGGAGGCAAAAGTAGCAAAAGGTGTGAATGCAATAACAAAACAGAGATCACAAACAATTGAAGATGTGGAACAGTTATTATTAATTTGGATCAATCAAAAACAGTTAGATGGCAATTCTGTTTCTGAGGCCATCATATGTAAAAAGGCCAGACTGCTGTATGCCGATCACATAAAGAAAATGCCCGGGACGAGTGCTACTTCACTAAATGATTTTAAGGCCAGCAGAGGCTGGTTCGAAAAATTCAAGAGGCGCACTGGCATACACAGTGTTACTAGGCATGGAGAAGCTGCGAGTTCAGACAAGTCTGGTGCTGAAAAATTTGTGTCTGAATTCAAAGATTACGTAGAGGCTGAAGGATTCATCCCCCAGCAAGTCTTCAACTGTGATGAAACTGGCCTGTTTTGGAAGAAAATGCCAAAGAGAACGTTCATTACACAGGAGGAAATGGCACTGCCAGTTCATAAGCCTATGAAAGATAGGCTTACTCTTCTGTTGTGTGGTAATGCTAGTGGTGATTGTAAAGTGAAGCCCTTACTGGTGTACCATTCAGAAACTCCTAGAGCATTTAGCAGAAACAATGTGATCAAAAGTAAACTGTGTGTGATGTGGAGAGCAAACAAGAAAGCATGGGTCACGAGGGCAATTTTCACTGAGTGGATGAATGAAGTGTTTGGCCCGAGTGTGAAAAAATACCTCCAGGAAAATCATTTGCCCCTTAAGTGCCTCCTGTTAATGGACAATGCTCCTGCACATCCTCCAGGTTTGGAAGATGCACTGTTGGAGCAGTTCAGTTTTATCACTGTGAAGTTCTTGCCCCCTAATACCACACCACTCATCCAGCCCATGGACCAGAATGTCATTTCCAATTACAAGAAACTGTACACAAAAGCATTATTTCAAAGGTGCTTTGCGGTGACATCAGATACAGAATTGTCCTTAAGAGAGTTCTGGAAAAAACATTTCAACATTCTCAACTGCATCAGCCTCATAGATAAGGCTTGGCAGGGAGTGACATCCAGGATGATAAACTGTGGATGGAAGAAATTATGGCCAGGATGTGTGCATGAGAGAGATTTAGAAGGGTTAGATCCTTCACCTGATGACCCTACACATGTTGTGCAGTCAATTGTTCATTTAGGTAATTCCATGGGTTTGGAGGTGAGTGGTGAAGATGTGGAAGAGTTGGAGCTCACCACTGCAAGACCTTCAACTAGAAGTGCAACATATGGCAGATGAAGAAGTTGCTTTGGATAATGAGGAAGAAACAGTAGAGAATATGCCTTCTTCAGAGATTAAGGACATCCTCTCCATATGGAGTAAAGTACAGGTGTTTGTGGAGAAAAATCACCCAGACAAAGCTGTTGCAAGCCGTGTCTGCAACTTGTTCAATGATAATGTGTTGCCCCATTTTAGGCAAATCTTAAAGAGGTGACAGAAACAAACCTCTCTGGACATGTTTCTTGTGCGGCATGGGTCCAGACTCTGAAGCTGGTCCTAGTGGCAAAAGAACAAGAAGGGAAGTGACCCCCCCCCAGTAGCTGGTCCTAGTGGCAAAAGAACAAGAAGGGAAGTGACCCCCCCCAGATTGTGTCCTTATGGAGGGGGATCCCCCTTCCAAACAATAATCTCTGCTCCTCTCTCTCCATCTTCCATACACCAAGAAGAGTCTTCAGAAAGGTAAATGCCATGTTAAATGTTCATTTATTCTATACACTAGTCTTTTTTTATTCATTTAAAAGAAAAATTGCTTGTTGCCTCAGTTTTCGTCGGTTTCGGTTTTCGTGGATAGTTTTCGGACGAATTATCGATGAAAACCGAGGTTTCACTGTATACTTTTATACAGGTATATGGCAGCAGCTTTTGCACAGCCTAATTTCTACATATAAAACCATATTTTATATATAGGAAGCTTTTGTACAATTATCCTCCTAGTCTCTTAACTTTTGTATAATCTGTATATCTTTTTCATGTTCAGCTTTAACTGTTATCAGAGATCATTCAGCTCAGCCAGCACTGAATGCAGCTGGATATAAAAGTATCTTCTTATCACCTGGCAGCAGGTTAGACAGTAGGGAGGGAAACCAGGGATGAAGATTTTTGTGCTTCTAAAAATGTGCCCAGTGTTATCTATAGTCTGGGAAGCTAAATGCATTTAGCACTGTTTTGAACTATATAACTACAATGAGATGTCATAGTTTAGAGTTTGCTTTCCAAATCAATTTTCAAAGCTTTTCTGCAAAGTAATAAACGCAACCATTTGCATAAACTTAACAAAAAATGGATTTACTTAACCATCCCAGTATCCCAAAGGGCAGACTGAGGAATCTGGCACACTGGGAATACACATTACAGCAAGTCTCAGTTTCCTTAAAGTTAAATCCAGACAGCAACATTTTCAAAAGAGTGACTCACTGTATACCAGGAAAAAACAGTAAGACCTTTCTAGTTTAAAACAACAAAACAAATAAATTCCCCAACAGTGTAAAGCACTGATTCTATACTTAAGTAATGTAATGTTTACAACACCACAACATGGTACTTTGTGCCTTCAGGACAGTGTTAGCAAGGAGGGCTTTAGTAATGGCTAAGACTGTGAAAACAAACACTGGAATCTCATGCAGTCTTTATTCAAGTTTCATTATGGTCCTGACATGTTAGCCTGAAAAATGAAAAGAAAATCACAAAGCATAAGAAGAGCATTTAAAAATGAGCCAAAAGTAGGGAAGATAACATTTCTGAAAGCAATACTTCCTTTTTTCAGCAGACAATACCTACAATTACATGGTGCAAAACTGCTTTTCAGGAACCCAATTACTGGTTACAGAAATGATATGCAGCAAACGCAGCAGTAAAACTGTTTTACCCACAGAAAAGGGCTTTTATAACATTACCCTAGGAGTTACACACATATAAAGTAGGCGCTTACTTTATGCGATCTGAGTACAGTTAAATTTGAGGAAAGAGTTTGGGTGGAGAATGGGCACTGTTGCAATGTATACGTACATTTATACCAACTCCTGAACAGGTATAAATTTACATGAGTGCATTTAGAGGTTTTGGGAGTCTATTGAATAAAGACACCTACATGCCTATCTTGTCTTTATAAAATAGTGCGAAAATGGCGCCCACTTGGACTGCCTATTTAGACAACCTGAACTTTGCTTTCCACAAGAACAAAAATCAAAAGAAACACAAAACAATTAGAGATCTTCTGTCATCCATGTTACATGTTATAATGTATGATACAGTTTGGTATGTGAAGAACTACTATTTTTCAGCCCTTTTTATTTCAAAATAGGCTCTACTTTCAGGGAGCTAAATATCCTGTCTCTGAAAGGCAATCATGGCCTTACTAAAAACAAATAAGCAAAACAAAACAAAAAAACAAGAAAGAAAAAGGTGTGCTGAGGGTGGCCAGAGCCAGGAGATTCAGTTGGCCTTTGCCGGAGGTAAGCCGGGGCGCCGGGTCTGCACAATCTTTGGCTTAGGGGAGACCCGGGGGTCCTCCTCATCTTCTGTGTCACTGTTGCACACATGTACCACCACACTGGGGGTGGACTCTGTCCCTGCATGCAGCTCATACTTTTCCCCTGGAAAAAAAGAGAAGGTGGATGTATTAAGAAAATGAGAACACACATTGTTTACATTTTAGGAGAATGCTCATTTCAAATGTACACAGGTTTCAAATCTGGCAGAAATAGGTTGAGCAAGACAGCACCCAAATAAACTGTTCTCATGTGAGCTCAGAACTGCCCTCGTCATAATGAAACTAAAAATCTGAACAGATATTCAGGAGGCTGCTCTCCTCTTAAAGACAACAGGATGACTTATCTGGCTATCAATAAGTGAGTTTTCAGTTTGATAAGTGGTTAGCTCAGCACTGCTGAATGTTGTGGGTTAAAGATAACCAAGGGGTTCATTTTCAAAGCACTTAGATTTACAAAGTTCGATAAGTTACTATGGAACTCTGTAAGTCTAAGTGCTTTGAAAATATGCCTCCAAGTTACTTACATGTAGCTGGTGTCCTCTGTGGATAGTAGAACGGGTGATGTCATTGATGAGAGCTCACACAGGAAAGCTTCAATAGCTTAGTAATCAGAAAGAGATCCTTTTACTAAGCTGCAGTAAGCACTGTGTGCTTACCACAGGTTAAAATGCACTACCGCGGGGCATGTACAGGTGTCCTGTGATAGTTTTTACACGTGCTACCCACAGGCTAAAAAATAGCATTCATATTTTAGCTCTGGGGGCAGGTCTGGTGCATGTTCTGTGCTAATTGGTTAGCGCAGCTACATTGCTGCATGTGGTTAGTGTGTGAGCCCTCACCGCCTACAAAATAGGTGTCGGTAAGTGCTCATGCATTAATTGCTGCAAAGGAACAGCAGCCATTTTCTGGCAGCGCTAAAAGTGGCCTTAGCACGTAGGAAAGACCTGCACTGGGGATAGCGCTGGCCACTTTTTAGCACTGCTTAGTAAAAGGGCCCCTAAGCAATTTACCACATATAATGCTCCACTCCTCGACTATTGTGTGGGACCAACTCAGTTTATTCAGCTTGAGTAGAATAAAAAGCTTGAGAAGATGGGCTGGAATGTGAGGACTTCTATCCAGCAGTCCATGGAGAACACCTGCTACAGGTAAGCAGCTTGGTTTTCTCAGAGGACAAGCAGGATAGCAAGGCCTTATAGTGTGGGCCACCCTAGCAACAGGCTGCCCTCAACAGAAAAAAAAAAAAGGAAAAAGTAATAACAAGCTGCTGCAATAGGTAGACACCAACATATTTTCAGTGGCAACTAGCCTTGTTCAAATTCTTTAACTTTTTTTTTGGAAGGCAGCCTGAAAAAGAAATGTTTAATGTTTACAAGAACTTGATATACTGTCAGTCACACATTTATGCAGCTAAGTGGTTTATGTGTATACTAATTAGATAAAAGAAAGGCAAAGAAAGAATCTAGGGATCTAGGAAAAAAAAGAAAGAATCTAGGGAACAGGATAAAAAGACAGGTCTGGTGAAAATGCTACTGCCTTTATGCTTGTTGAAACAGCCAGGTCTTAGGTAATATTTTAAACCTCGAGTAGGAGGATTTAAGCCTGATATTAGGTGGTACTGAGTTCCAAATATAAAAACATTAAGAATAGCCATACTAGGTCAGACCAATGGTTCATCCAGCCCAGTATCCTGTTTCCAACAGTGGCCAATCCAGATCAAAAGTACCTGGCAGAAACCCAAATAGTAGCAACATTCCATGTTACCAATCTTAGGGCAAGCAGTGACTTTTCCCATGTCTATCTCAGTAGCAGACTATGGACTTTTCTTCCAGGAACTTGTCCAAACTTGTTTAAAACCCGGAAATGCTAACTGCTATTACCACATCTTCTGGCAACAAGTTCCAGAGTTTAACTATTTATTAAGTGAAAAAATATTTCCTCCTATTTGTTTTAAAAGTATTTCCATGTAACTTAGTTGAGTGCCCCCTAGTCTTTGTACTTCTTTCCTCATATGAGAGGAGTTTCATCCCCTTGTTGTTTTGGTTGCTCTTGTTTGAACCTTTTCTAATTCTGCTATATCTGTTTTGAGATATGGCAACCAGAATTGAATGCAATATTCAAGGTGAGGTTACACCATGGAACAATACAGAGGCATTATAATATTCTTATTTTGCATTTGTTTCCAAATAATTCCTAGCATCCTGTTTGCTTTTTTGGCCACCACCACACACTGGGCAGAAGACGTCAGCATACTGTCTACAATGACACCTAGATCTTTTTCTTGGGTGGACCCAGTGGTGTGCTGGAGCCGGCTCGCGAGAGCCAGTTGTTATTTTTTTTTCAGAATTTTGGGAGCCGGTTGTTAAAGTAGCTACTTTAACAACCGGCTCCCAAAATTTGGGCTCTGGTCCCCACCTGGCGGTGTCAACGGCATCCCCTGTGGCTTTGGGCATTTTCTCACACTGTCACACGCAGCACTTCTTCTCTTGTTTCTCCTCCTCTCCCCCCAACCTCTCTTCTTTAGCTTTGCGCGAACCTGCACTTAAATTTTTTTTTTTTTAAAGCAGTGTTAACACGTCAGCAGGAATAGGCTGCTTCAGCCAATTCCAGGTGCCTTCCTTCAGCCCTCGGGGCCGGAACACACTGAAAGAAGGCCCGTGGGATTGGCTGAAGCAGCCTGTTCCTGCTGACGTGTTAACACTGCTTAAAAAAAAAATTAAATGCAGAAGACAGACAAGAGCAAGAGGCAAGGAAGTGCGAGGGGAGAGAGCAGAGAGGTGCTGCTTGGGGGGGGGGGCAGTGAAATATATCTGTCAGTGGATTTATATTTGAAACAGCTATATCCTAGAACAGGATTTGTGGCTTTCAGTTTCCTTGGTAAGTCACAAACATATTTTAATTTCGTGACTTATACAGCTACAGAAGTTTAGGGCCAAGGGGAGGCGGTGGCCTTATTTTTAAAGCTCTTTTTGCTGTGCTATAGATGCAGTATGGGCAAAGCTTTTTCTGAAAATATCAATCAGCTTTTCTATCCCTCAGCTCCTGTTTTGATGTGGTGATCTGGGCTGTCCATTCTGTTTTTCGTATGGCAAATGCTTTAATCAAAGCTTATTGTTACTCATTGTTAGATAAGTCTGTGCCACAAGAGGACAGAAAATAACCAGAGTAGATACAGCAACGTACTTTCCATTTAGGTTTAGCTGCCAGGCACATTTTGCTGAGTTAGGACGGAGCTGTTTTATATTGCTAACTAGAACAATAAACTTTAATTTTCTCTTTCGCAAGGGACAAGGTATAAAAACGGGAGCAGGGAGTGAAGTTAGGAGTGTTTTGCCCTTACTTCTTTCGATTTCTTAGGACCCCACCCCACCCTAGTTCTTTCCCTTTTTTGCATTCCAGGGTCGACCAGAGAGCCACGTACAAGGGGCGAAGAGGGAAGGGGATATTATAATATTGTACAAATATTTATATCTCTGTCTGCTCTTTCAGCTTGTCTGCTTTTCAAGATAGCTAACATGAATATTCATCATGACACTGACATGTAACTATGGATGGCTGGAAGGGGGACAGGGGAGAGAAGAGAATCGATGGGTATGGATGGATAGAGGGGGGCAGGGAAGAGAAGAGAATTGCTGATATGGATGGATAGAGGGAGGGCAGGGGAGACTTGCTGGACATAGGTGGATGGAGGGGAGGGCAGGGAAGAGAGAGTTGCTGGACATGGGTGGAGGGAAGGGCAGGGGGGGAGAGGAGGGTTGCTGGACATGGGTGAATGAGGGGAGGGCAGTGGGGAGAGGAGGGTTGCTGGACATGGGTGGATGGAGGGGATGGCAGGGGGAAAGGAGGGTTGCTGGACATAGGTGGATGGAGGGGAGGGCAGGGGGGAGAGGAGGGTTGCTGGACATGGGTGGAGGGAAGGGCAGGGGGGGGAGAGGAGGGTTGCTGGACATGGGTGAATAAGGGGAGGGCAGTGGGGAGAGGAAGGTTGCTGGACATGGGTGGATGGAGGGGATGGCAGGGGGAAAGGAGGGTTGCTGGACATAGGTGGATGGAGGGGAGGGCAGGGGGGAGAGGAGGGTTGCTGGACATGGGTGGATGGAGGGGGGGCAGGGGGAGAGGAGGGTTGCTGGACATGGGTGGAGCAGAGGGAAGGAAGAGAGAAGAAATGCTGGACATGGATGGAGGGGAGGGAAGAGTGAGGAAGGAGATGAGATGAGGGAAAAGGAAGAGAGGAGGAAAAACTGCACATGGATGAAGAAAATAGGCAGAAGCTGGATCCCACTGGACAGTCAAGTCTGCGGATGACCCAGCTTTTACTTACGGGTGCAGGGCAAGAAATGAAGAAGAAAGGCGGAAAATAAAGAAATGGATAGGAAGCCCTGGAAACAGAGTTAAGAGGACAGATAGCAGCAGAATCGGATACTGGGACAGCATGATCAGAAAAACAAAGTCACCAGACAACAAAGGTAGAAAAAAAAATCATTTTATTTTCATTATAGTGTTTGGAATATGACCACTTTGAGAATCAGGTGCTCAACATTAAAAGTTTATATTTATTTACTTATTTATAGCATTTTATCTCACATTAAACACGAATTAGATTGGAACCTGGGATCATTTAATTTTTTTCCTGGAGTAATGCATTGCCCCTCCCCCCTAGGCTCTCTCCCCGGCTATAGCCAGCTCTGCAATTTGGGGGGGGGGGGGGGGGGGGAGGGCGCAGAGGTGGATTGGGGAGAGAGCCTGTTGTTAAACATTTACCAGCACACCACTGGGTGGACCCTAGCATCAGGTAACTATGATTTGGATTATTCTTCTCAACATGCATCACTTTGCATTTGTACACTAAAGGCTGTCTTGTAAATGACGTCCAGTCTAAGCAGAAAGGGGGTAGACAGAGGAGAGACTGTTGGGAAGAATAAAGCACTTGGGCAGGATAAATGATTAGTAGATTAAACAAATACTGTGGGTAAGTCCTTTGTAAACCAGGGTGATGATCTTAAATTTAATACAGGTGGAAACAGGTAACCAATGTTCAGCTTTCAAAGGGCGAGGGGGGGGGGGGGAGAGGGGGATGAAGTGATCAAAGCAACATGCATTATAAAGAAGCTTAACAACCATGGACTGGACAATGGGGGTATGCAATTGGATTCAAATTCCCAAAGAGATTCTGAAAGACTGACTGGCCAAATCTGACATTATAAACTATGATATGAACTTCAAGAGTCAAGTCTGTCTGGGCATTAGCAAAGGAAATGCAGTATGCTAACCAATTAAACAGTTTGTTGGAAGCAGTCCTTACCCTATTTGGGTCAAAAGGAACAAAAAGTAGAGGGGACTTTCTAAGATCTTTAGTCTGCTCCAAAGAGAGGCCAGAGTTCTCTTGCAATCCAATGAATGCAGTGCACTTTCACCTTTCTGGGCATGAAGACTGGGAAAAAATATTTGTAAGATGACAGACTGATTAAGGTGAAATTCTGACACCACCTTAGGAAGGAACTTATCTCTTTGACAAAATATATCATAAAGGACAACATGCGTAACTCTACTTTCTTCAAGACATCCAGGAATGTTCTTTAATGTCTTTTGCTTTCACACCTTCTTGTACCTAATACCTTTGGCTCTAGCACTATCATGTATATCACCATCATGTAACCAAAACTTCTGCTAAAACAAATGTATACTATTTTCTATTCCCAATATTATGTATTTCACCATCATGTACCCAAAACTTGCTGTAAAACCAAATGTACATTCTTTTCTATTTCCAGTATCCATGATGAATTGTAAGCCACATTGAGCCTGCAAAAAGGTGGGATAATGTGGAATACAAATGTAATAATAATAATAATAATAACATGCAGAGCTACTCATTAAAGAACTTTGTATAAGGTAAATCAGTTACTAGAATTAGGAGCTCACTTACTCTGGGCACTGAAGTTACTGCCAACAAAAACAAGACCTTCCAGGTCAAGTACTTCAGTTCATAGGTATCAAGTGGCTCAAAAGCGAATGCTACATACCTGTAGAAGGTATTCTCCGAGGACAGCAGGCTGATTGTTCTCACTGATGGGTGACGTCCATGGCACCCCCTCCAATCGGAATCTTCACTAGCAAAGATGTTTGCTAGCCCTCGCGGGCCCATGCGCACCGCGCATGCGCGGTCGTCTTCCCGCCCGAACCGGCTCGTGTTCGTCAGTCCCATATGTAGCAAGACAAAGACAAGGGAAGACATAACTCCAAAGGGGAGGTGGGCAGGTTTGTGAGAACAATCAGCCTGCTGTCCTCGGAGAATACCTTCTACAGGTATGTAGCATTCGCTTTCTCCGAGGACAAGCAGGCTGCTTGTTCTCACTGATAGGGTATCCCTAGCCCCCAGGCTCACTCAAAACAACAAACATGGTCAATTGGGCCTCGCAACGGCGAGGACATAACTGAGATTGACCTAACATCTTATTCAACTAACTGAGAGTGTAGCCTGGAACAGAATAAAAAGTGGGCCTAGGGGGGTGGAGTTGGATTCAAACCCCAAACAGATTCTGAAGCACCGACTGCCCGAACCGACTGTCGCGTCGGGTATCCTGATGCAGGCAGTAATGAGATGTGAATGTGTGGACAGATGACCACGTCGCAGCTTTGCAGATCTCTTCAATAGTGGCTGACTTCAAGTGGGCCACTGACGTTGCCATGGCTCTAACATTGTGAGCCGTGACATGACCCTCAAGAGCCAGCCCAGCCTGGGCGTAAGTGAAGGAAATGCAATCTGCTAGCCAATTGGATATGGTGCGTTTCCCCACAGCCACTCCCCTCCTGTTGGGATCAAAAGAAACAAACATTTGGGCGGACTGTCTGTTGGGTTGTGTCCGCTCCAGATAGAAGGCCAATGCTCTTTTGCAGTCCAATGTGTGCAGCTGACGTTCAGCAGGGCAGGAATGAGGACGGGGAAAGAATGTTGGCAAGACAACTGACTGGTTCAGATGGAACTCCGACACAACCTTTGGCAAGAACTTAGGGTGAGTGCGGAGGACTACTCTATTATGATGAAATTTGGTATAAGGAGCATGAGCTACTAGGGCTTGAAGCTCACTGACTCTACGAGCTGAAGTTACTGCCACCAAGAAAATGACCTTCCAGGTCAAGTACTTCAGATGGCATGAATTCAGTGGCTCAAAAGGAGGTTTCATCAGCTGGGTGAGAACGACACTGAGATCCCATGACACTGTAGGAGGTTTGATGGGGGGCTTTGACAGAAGCAAACCTCTCATAAAGCGAACTAAAGGCTGTCCCGAGATTGGCTTACCTTCCACACGGTAATGGTATGCACTGATTGCGCTAAGGTGAACCCTTACAGAGTTGGTCTTGAGACCAGACTCAGACAAGTGCAGAAGGTAGTCAAGCAGGGTCTGTGTAGGACAAGAGCGAGGATCTAAGGCCTTGCTGTCACACCAGACGACAAACCTCCTCCATAAAAAGAAGTAACTCCTCTTAGTGGAATCTTTCCTGGAAGCAAGCAAGACACGGGAGACACCCTCCGACAGACCCAAAGAGGCAAAGTCTACGCTCTCAACATCCAGGCCGTGAGAGCCAGAGACTGGAGGCTGGGATGCAGAAGCACCCCTTCATTCTGGGTGATGAGGGTCGGAAAACACTCCAATCTCCACGGTTCTTCGGAGGACAACTCCAGAAGAAGAGGGAACCAGATCTGACGCGGCCAAAAAGGAGCAATCAGAATCATGGTGCCTCGGTCCTGCTTGAGTTTCAGCAAAGTCTTCCCCACCAGAGGTATGGGAGGATAAGCATACAGCAGGCCTTCCCCCCAATCCAGGAGGAAGGCATCTGACGCCAGTCAGCCGTGGGCCTGAAGTCTGGAACAGAACTGAGGGACCTTGTGGTTGGCTCGAGATGCGAAGAGATCTACCAAGGGGGTGCCCCACACTTGGAAGATCCGGCGCACTACTCTGGAGTTGAGCGACCACTCGTGAGGCTGCATAATCCATAGACTGTTGTTTACGCCTGCCAGATATGTGGCTTGGAGAAACATGCCGTAACGGCGAGCCCACAGCCACATGCGGATGGCCTCCTGACACAGGGGGCGAGATCCGGTGCCCCCCTGCTTGTTGATGTAATACATGGCAACCTGTCTGAATTTGGATAATTTGGTGGGACAGCCGATCTCTGAAAGCCTTCAGAGCGTTCCAGACTGCTCGTAACTCCAGGAGATTGATCTGTAGACCTTGTTCCTGGAGGGACCAGCTTCCCTGGGTGTGAAGCCCATCAACATGAGCTCCCCACCCCAGGAGAGACGCATCCGTAGTCAGCACTTTTTGCGGCTGAGGAATTTGGAAAGGGTGTCCCAGAGTCAAATTGGACCAAATCGTCCACCAGTGCAGGGATTCGAGAAAACTCGTGGACAGGTGGATCACGTCCTCTAGATCCCCAGCCGCCTGAAACCACTGGGAAGCTAGGGTCCATTGAGCAGATCGCATGCGAAGACGAGCCATGGGAGTCACATGAACTGTGGAGGCCATGTGGCCGAGCAATCTCAACATCTGCCGAGCTGTGATCTGCTGGGATGCTCGCACTCGGGAGACGAGGGACAACAGATTGTTGGCCCTTGTCTCCGGGAGGTAGGCACGAGCCGTCTGAGAATCCAGCAGAGCTCCTATGAATTCGAGTCTCTGTACTGGGAGAAGATGGGACTTTGGATAATTGATCACAAACCACAGTAGCTCCAGGAGTCGAATAGTAATCTGCATGGACTGTAGAGCTCCTGCCTTAGATGTGTTCTTCACCAGCCAATCATCGAGATAAGGGAACACATGCACCCCAAGCCTGCGGAGCGCTGCTGCTACCACAACCAGACACTTTGTGAACACCCTGGGCGCAGAGGCGAGCACAAAGGGTAGCACACAGTACTGGAAGTGACGTGTTCCCAGACGGAATCGGAGATACTGTCTGTGAGCTGGCAGTATCAGGATATGTGTGTAAGCATCCTTTAAGTCCAGAGAGCATAGCCAATCCTTTTCCTGAATCATGGGAAGAAGGGTGCCCAGGGAAAGCATCCTGAACTTTTCCTTGACCAGATATTTGTTCAGGGCCCTTAGGTCTAGGATGGGACGCATCCCCCCTGTTTTCTTTTCCACAAGGAAGTACTTGGAATAGAATCCCAGCCCTTCTTGCCCGGGTGGCACGGGCTCGACTGCATTGGCGCTGAGAAGGGTGGAGAGTTCCTCTGCAAGTACCTGCTTGTGCTGGAAGCTGAAAGACTGAGCTCCCGGTGGGCAATTTGGAGGCATGGAGGCCAAATTGAGGGCGTATCCTTGACGGACTATTTGGAGAACCCACTGGTCGGAGGTTATAAGAAGCCACCTTTGGTGAAAAACTTTCAACCTCCCCCCGACCGGCAGATCGTCCGGCACGGACACTTTGACATCGGCTATGCTATGCTGGAGCCAGTCAAAAGCTCGTCCCCTGCTTTTGCTGGGGAGCTGAGAGGCCTTGCTGAGGCGCATGCTGCTGACGAGAGCGAGCGCGCTGGGGCTTAGCCTGGGCCGCAGGCTGTCGAGAGGGAGGTTTGTACCTACGCTTACCAGAAGAGTAGGGAACAGTCCTCCTTCCCCCATAAAAACGCCTACCTGATGAGGTAGATGCTGAAGGCTGCCGGTGGGAGAATTTGTCGAAAGTGTTATCCCGCTGATGGAGCTGTTCTACCACCTGTTTGACTTTTTCTCCAAAAATGTTATCCGCACGGCAAGGGGAGTCCACAATCCGCTGCTGGATCCTATTCTCCAGGTCGGAGGCACGCAGAGTCTGCCCATCACCACACCTTGAGCAGCGGCCCTGGACGCAACATCAAAGGTATCAAATACCCCTCTGGCCAGGAATTTCCTACATGCCTTCAGCTGCCTGACCACCTCCTGAAACGGCTTGGCTTGCTCAGAAGGGAGATGGTCCACCAAGTCCGCCAGCTTCCACACATTGTTCCGCATATGGATGCTCGTGTAGAGCTGGTAAGATTGAATCTTGGCCACGAGCATGGAAGAATGGTAGCCTTCCTCCCAAAGGAGTCTAAGGTTCTGGGATCTTTGCCCGGGGGCGCCGAAGCATGCTCCCTAGAACTCTTAGCCTTCTTCAGGGCCAGATCCACCACACCAGAGTCGTGAGGCAACTGAGTGCGCATCAGCTCTGGGTCCCCATGGATCCGATATTGGGATTCTATCTTTTTGGGAATGTGGGGATTAGTTAGTGGCTTGGTCCAGTTCGCCAGCAATGTCTTTTTCAGGACATGATGCATGGGTACTGTGGACGCTTCCTTAGGTGGAGAAGGATAGTCCAAGAGCTCAAACATTTCAGCCCTCGGCTCATCCTCCTCAACCACCGGGAAGGGGATGGCCGTAGACATCTCCCGGACAAAGGCCGAGAAAGACAGACTCTCGGGAGGAGAAAGCTGTCTTTCAGGGGAGGGAGTGGGGTCAGAAGGAAGGCCATCAGACTCCTCGTCAGAGAAATATCTGATGTCCTCCTCTGCCTCCCACGAGGCCTCATCATCGGTATCAGACACAAGTCCACGGACCTGTGTCTGAAGCCGTGTCCATCTCGACTCCGTGGAACCACGGCCACGGTGGGAGTGTCGAGAGGTGGACTCCCTGGCCGGCAGCGGCGAAGCTCCCTCCCCTGACGTCGTTGGGGAGTCCACCTGGGAGGCAGCCGAAACCACCTCACCCCGGGCAAAGGGCCAGCTGTCGCCTCACTCGACGGCACCGGTGGCGCAAGCACCGCCGGTACCGGAGAAGGGCGCAACAGGTCTACCAGAATGCCAGGAAGAACGGCCCGGAGACTCTCGTGCAGAGCCGCTGTGGAGAAAGACTAAGAAGCCGGTGCAGGCGTCGAGGTCAGAATCTGTTCCGGGCATGGAGGCGGTACCGGGCTGTCCGAGGTAGAGCGCACCGACACCTCCTGAATGGAGGGTGAGCGGTCCTCCCGGTGCCGATGCCTGCTAGGTGCCGACTCCCTCGGCGACCCAGAGCTCCCGGTACCCAGTCGGGAAGGTGACCGGTGACGATGCTTCTTCGACTTCTTCGAGCGAAGCATGTCACTGGAGCTCCCCGGTACCGAGGAGGACGTTGAATCCAGACGTCGCTTCCTCGGGGCCGGGGCCGAAGATGGTCGATCCCGGGGGGGCTGTACCGCAGGAGCCCTCAGGGCAGGAGGAGACCTACCCGAAGGCTCACCACCACGAGCAGGGGAATGGACAGCCCTCACCTGCACTCCAGACGAAGCACCACCGTCCGACGACATCAGCACCAGAGGGGGTCCCGGTACCACCGACGCCGACGCACTCTTCCGAAGCCTCGGTACCGACAATGCAGGAGGAGGACGCCTCGATGCAGTCGATGTCGATGCGGTCTCCGAAGACTTCGGTGCTGCCGATGCCGATGCACCCGACGAATCTCTCGATGCCGATGCCGTCGAAGCGCCGGAGAACAGAACATTCCACTGGGCCAATCTCGCTACCCGAGTCCTCTTTTGCAAAAGAGCACAAAGACTACAGGCCTGCGGGCGGTGCCCAGCCCCCAGACACTGAAGACACGAGGCGTGCCTATCAGTGAGCGAGATTACCCGGGCGCACTGGGTGCACTTCTTGAAGCCGCTGGAAGGCTTCGATGTCATGGGCGGAAAAATCGCGCCGGCGAAATCAAAATTTGCGATGATGACACGAGGCACTGAGACAAAAAGGGGGGGAAAAAAACCCGTGTGGGCGGCCAACAAGGCCGCTCCCGAAAGCGAAAGAAAACTTATGCTGGGAAAAAAACTAGAAATTCGGGGAAAAGGTTCTCTCTTTTTTTTTTTTTTTTGAAAAACACGAAAGACGCGCGAGGGTCCTCTGAGGGGCACGAAACGGCGGCAAAACACGACCATCCCGAGCGCGGACAAAAGAAGACTGACGAACACGATCCGGTTTGGGCGGGAAGACGACCACGCATGCGCGGTGCGCATCGGCGCGCGAGGGCTAGCAAACGTCTTTGCTAGTGAAGATTCCGATTGGAGGGGGTGCCGTGGACGTCACCCATCAGTGAGAACAAGCAGCCTGCTTGTCCTCGGAGAAAGGAGTTTTCATCTGCTGGATTAACACTATGTTGAAGTCCATGACACTAAGGGAGACTTGATGAAGCCTTGCATAAATCAAACATATAAAGGTTGTAGAGAGATATACTCTCCTTCTACATGTTGGTGATGAGTGTCACCTGCACTAAGATGTACCCTAATGAAGTTGGTTTTTAAGCCTGATTCAAACAAACGTACAAGATATTCCTGCAGTATTTATGTGGGACAGGAAAAAGAAGTCTAGGGCTCTTCTTTCACTCCAGACATCAAACCTCTTCCATTTAAAACTGTAAGACCTCCTACCAGAATCTCATCTGTCAGGCAAATTCAAAAAAGCTATAGTTACCTTCTCAGCATCTAAGCTATGACAGAAAAGGATTTGATGTTCAGATGTGACAAGAGTACCTTGAGCTTGTGTGATTAGTGTTGTGGAATTCCCATGTTTTATGGGTCTTCTTATAGAAAGTGGGAACCACACCTGTCTTGGCCAATGTGGAGTGATGAGAATCATGGTCCCTTTGTCCCATCCAAGACTGATTATTCTCACTATGAGAGCTACTGGAGGATATACATACAGAAGACCCAAAAATGTCTGATGCTAGTCTGCTGTGCATTCCTATCCTGGAACAGAACAGATGTACCTTCTTGCTCTGAGGTGCTGCAAAATGATCTATTGAGGGAGTGCCCATTCTTGAAATATCCTCTGAGCCACTTTCTTGTTAAAAATCACTCAAGTGGTTGGGTCTGCCAAGTTGTTGAACTTTTCTGACAGACAAGTGGCCTTGAGGGTCATTCTGTGACAAATGACCCATAAGAACATAAGTACATAAGTGTTGCCATACTGGGGCAGACCGAAGGTCCATCAAGCCCTTTATCCTGTTTCCAACAATGGCCAATCCAGGTTACAAGTATCTGGCAAGATCCCAAAACTGTACATTTTATACTGCTTATCCTAGAAATAAACAGTGGAGTTTCCTCAAACCCATCTTAATAATGGCTTACGGAGTATTTTTTTAGGAAGTTATCCAAACCTTTTTTAAACCCTGCTTTTATAAAACTGCATTCTCTGGCAATGAATTCCAGAGTTTAATTACATGTTGAGTGATGAAATATTTTCTCCAATTTGTTTTAAATTTACTACTTAATAGCTTCATTGTGTGCCCCCAAGTCTTAGTATTTTTGGAAAGAGTAAACAAGCAATTCACGCCCACCCATTCCATTCCACTTCTTGACAGTAACCCAACATAGGAGGTATGATCATGTTCCTCCCTGCTTGCTGACTGGTTAGCCAACAAAATTATATTGATGCAGACAATCCTTGAATGCCTTTAGGGCATTCCAAACTGCTCTCAATTCCAGAAAATTTAGCTGGTGATCTCTCCTGGCAGGACCACGATCCCTGACTGTGAAATTCATCTATATGGGCTCTCCAGCCCAGTTTAGATGCCTCTGTTATCCGTGTTTGATACTGTGGAATTTGTAAAGGGATGTATTTACCAGATTTGATTTCACTGTCCACCAGGCTAGAGAGTGTTTCAAAGGGGTTTTATGACAGATATGATGTCCCACAGTCTTTGACTTGCCCATGTCCACTGAATGTACAACATCCATTGAGCCTGTCTCATCTTGAGATGTTGCTATAATCCAATACCAGAGCTAAAAAGGATCACGATACTTCTTATCAATATCAAAAATCCTTTACTCTCCTCTTAATGTGATGGTGCTCAATTGTTATTGCAGTAAATATGGAGGAAAAGCCTCAAAAGATATTGGATAACTCCGTTAACAGCTCAAAGGCTTTCAACCTTAAGGAGCACCTGCAAGCCCCGAAAGTGTCTGCCGCGATTAGATGAAACTAGCACATTATTCAGACATTACGACGGTTTTCAGATATAAACGTGAGAATGGCTTACAGTAGAGGACGGAACCTTAAAGAAATTTTGTCACCTGCAGCTTTAAGACAAACTCTATGTGAGAGCGATCCTGAAGCTGGCCATACTAGTTGTGGATCATGTGGAATGTGTGGCATTATGATTGTCACACAGGAATTTGTAGATCCCCAATCAAGGAGACGGTTCATGCTACGTTATAAGACATCATGTACATCTGAATGGGTTGTCTATTGTATCGTCTGCCCGTGCAACAAGTTATATGTAGGGCAAACCTCAAGGAAATTGGCCACACGGCTAACTGAATACAAAAGCAATATTCATATTAAAAAGAATACAGCACTGCTGGCTGCACATTGTGTTAAAGAGAACCATGCATTTGATTCTTTGAAATGTGTTGTTCTACAGCAAGTCAAGTTTAACATTAGAGGGGGCAATAGAAAACTCATGCTGTTACAACAGGAACGAAGATGGATTTACCGTCTGCAGACGCTACATCCAGGGGGCCTTAATTCAAGGATAGAGTGGAACCAGTTTTTTTGAACAGGGGACCTTTAAAAATTTACAAGGTTGTTCATTGGAGAGTTTAGGCCGGTGGCATGTGATGTCACTGACTTAAGTTCACGCGCCATGTTGCGTACAGTACCGGACAAGAGAACAGTTTGCAGGAGAGAAGTGAGGCGCTGAGATAGACTTCTCGTGAAGGGCGAGGTGTGGTAAGGATATATTTATTGAAGATTCCTGTGTTTTCTTGCAGACAGTCGAACGGACCACGGACCCTGAACCAGGATCTGAAACTTTGGCCAATGTTGGCCTTGGGAAGTTAAATAGACTGTGCACTGCAAAGATTTGGTTTATGTGGAAAATTTTTATTTATTTATTTTATTTATTTATTGCATTTGTATCCACATTATCCCACCTCTTTGCAGGCTCAATGTGGCTTACAATTCATCATGGATACTGGAAGTAGAAGAGAATATACATTTGGTTTTACAGAGGGTTTTGGGTTACATGGTAGTGAAATACATGATAGTGTTAAAGCAAAAGACGATATAAGACATTTCTGGATGTATTAAAGATTATACAGTTACACGTGCTGATCTTTGTGATATATCTTGTCGAAGAGATAGGTTTTCAGTAGTTTTCAGAAATTGGTCAGTTCATAGACCGTTTTCAGGTTGCGTGGTAACGCGTTCCAGAGCTGCGTGCTCACATAGGAACAGGTAGATGCGTGCATTAATTTGTATTTCAGACCTTTGCACTTGGGAGGATGAAGATTAAGGAATGTGCGAGAAGATTTTTTTGCGTTCCTGGGTGGTAATTCTATTAGGTCTGACATGTAGGCTGGGGCGTCACCATGGATGATTTTATGGACTAGGGTACAAAGTTTGAACGTGAAGCGTTCTTTAAGTGGGAGCCAGTGGAGTTTTTCTCGTAGGGGTTTCGCGCTTTCGTATTTTGATTTGCCGAATATTAGTCTGGCTGCCGTGTTCTGGGCTGTCTGGAGTTTTTTGAGTATTGAAAAACTAAAACAATAGATATAAGATTTTTCAAGAATAAAACAATCAGAAGAACATTTGGAGATTTTTATGCCGATGATTGTGGGTGCTCCTTAAGGTTGAAAGCCTTTGAGCTGTTAACAACGGAGTTATCCAATATCTTTTGAGGCCTTTCCTCCATATTTACTTCAATAACAATTGAGCACCATCACATTAAGAGGAGAGGAGAGGATTTTTCATCTTGAGATGTGACAGGGACTGTTGAAGCCATGATTGCCAACATCCAGACAGCAATCCTCAAGCAGGCCTGACAAGAGACAAAGCTGGGCCCAGGGTAAACAATCTTTAGGGCCCCGCCGCCACTGTCCCATACCACCACTGCTGCTCTCTCCACCACTCCCCCCCTCGCTGCCACCACTCCTCTTGCAGCAGCAAACAAGAGAGAGTGCTCTGCCGGCTATAGGCCCTTCTTCCTGCTGTGTCCCGCCTCCTGTGAAGTAACTTCCTGTTTCTGCATAGGCAGGATGCAGCAGGAAGAAGGACCTCTGGCTGGCAGAGCAGTCTCATTTGATTGCTGGCACTGGGACCTCCTCGTAGGCCGGGCCTGGGGAATCTTGCCTCCCTTGGCCCCACCTCGGTGGCCCTATCCTCAAGACGTTCCACGCTGATGTCTGCTGACTCCCTTGTATTTCTAACACTATGGAACTAGATTGGTGATCCTTTGTTGTGGTAGAAAGGTTTTTGCCTGAGTTATGCCTAGCAGAGCTCCTATAAATTCCAGTTACAGTGATGGGCTTAGTTGGGACTTGGGGTACTTTATGACAAACCTTAGTAACACCAGCACCCAGATGGTTCTGCACAGTGATCCTTCTTTTTCTTCTAGAGAGAGGCTCTTTACTAGTCAGTCAAACAAATAGAGAAACACATACACTCCCAGTCTGCATAGGTACACTGCTATGACCACAAGACATTTTGTAAATACCTAAGGAGTTGATATAAAAAGACCAAAAGGAAGTATGAGACAGTGGTGGTGGTGTTTTGCTATGATGAATCCGAGGTATCTCCTGTGACTGGGCTGTACCTCTAAGTTAGTGTAAGCAACCTGTAAGTCCAGAGAACATAACAAGTTTTCCCTTTGGAGAAAGAATTAGGGTGACTACGGAAAACGTCCTGAACTTTGTTCAGGGTCCTTAGGTCTAGGAAGGGATGGAATTCTCTCCTCTTCCCCCCCCCCCCCCCCCGTCTTCTTTGTGATCAAGATAAGTACATACATAAGTGCTGCCATATTGGGACAGATCGAAGGTCCATCAAGCCCAGTATCCTATTTCCAACAGTGGTCAATCCAGGTCACAAGTACCTGGCAAGATCCCAAAACAGTACAATAAATTTTATGCTGCTTATCCCAGAAATATACCAACAAAGAATAAATAATGGCTAAACTTAGTCCAACAAAAATTTGTAAAAAACACACAACAAAAACTGGACAAAGTTCACGTATTGCAATAGGACCATAAACGGCTAAGGAGGTTATCTCATAACGTCAGAAGTATCCGTGTGTGCCAACTGTTGTTCTGGCTCACCGGTCTGTATGTATTTGTAATCATTGAACACCTCCAGCCAACCAATGGTACCCGCTAGTACTCATATGTGAAAAAAATTGCCTATATATTGTTCATTAATTTCAGGAAAAAGGCACAACAATGTCCGTGGGTACCATTGTTCAAAAATTCAAAAATTAAACATTATTGCAATTAATAGGCAAGTAATGCACAAAATCAACTTAAGTAAATGAGCAAGTAATGCACAAAATCAACTTAGCTTGTAAGCTCCCAGCGCTGTCTACCGATTTACCGACAACAACTCAGGCTGCTACCTATATGCCCTTGACAAAGCAAGAGACCGCGAAAGGGCTTATCAGATTACCGGAGTTGCCTAAAGAGGTTTCACTAACCTAAACTGAAACCCGATGAGCTCCAGCCGTTGAAGTTATTAGACAGCACTGGGAGCTTACAAGCTAAGTTGATTTTGTGCATTACTTGCTCATTTACTTAAGTTGATTTTGTGCATTACTTGCCTATTAATTGCAATAATGTTTAATTTTTGAATTTTTGAACAATGGTACCCACGGACATTGTTGTGCCTTTTTCCTGAAATTAATGAACAATATATAGGCAATTTTTTTCACATATGAGTACTAGCGGGTACCATTGGTTGGCTGGAGGTGTTCAATGATTACAAATACATACAGACCGGTGAGCCAGAACAACAGTTGGCACACACGGATACTTCTGACGTTATGAGATAACCTCCTTAGCCGTTTATGGTCCTATTGCAATACGTGAACTTTGTCCAGTTTTTGTTGTGTGTTTTTTATCCCAGAAATAAGCAGTGGATTTTCCCAAGTCCATTTTAATAATGGCTTATGAACTTTTCTTGTAGGAAGTCATCCAAACCTTGTTTAAACCTTGCTAAGCTAACTGCAATAAATTCCAGAGTTTAATTACACGTTGAATGGAGACATATTTCCGATTCATTTTAAATTTACTACTTTGTAGCTTCATTATGTGCCCCCTAGTCCTAGTATTTTTGGAAAGAGTAAACAAGTGATTCTCACCTACCCATTCCACTCCACTCAGTATTTTATAGACCTCTATCATATCTCCCTTCAGCTGTCTTTTCTCCAAGCTGAAGAGCCCAAGCTGTCTCAACATTTCCTCATTGGAAAGTCATCCCATCCTCTTTATCATTTTTATCGCCCTTCTCTGTACCTTTCTAATTCCACTATATCTTTTTTGAGATACGGTGACCAGAATTGCACACAGTATTCAAGGTGTGGTTGCACCATGAATAAATAACAATAAAAATCAGACAAAAGATTGCCAATTAATACTGTCAAGTACTAAGCATGATGTACTTAGGAACAACAAACATAGTTTGAAATGTCTATATGCGAATGCCAGGAGCCTAAGAAATAAGATGGGGGAGTTAGAATATATTGCACTAAATGAAAAATTAGATATAATAGGCATCTCTGAGACCTGGTGGAAGGAGGATAACCAGTGGGACACTGTCATACCGGGGTACAAATTATATCGTAGTGATAGGGTGAATCGGATTGGTGGAGGGGTAGCATTGTATATTAACGAGAGCCTTGAATCAAATAGATTGAAAATTCTGCAGGAAGCAAAACACTCCTTGGAATCACTGTGGATTGAAATTCCATGTGCAAAGGGGGAAAAGGATAGTGATAGGAGTGTACTACCGTCCGCCTGGCCAGGACGAACAGACGGATGCGGAAATGTTAAAGGAAATCAGGGACGCAAACAAACTGGGCAACACAATAATAATGGGGGATTTCAATTACCCGCATATAGACTGGGGTAATGTAACATCTGTACACGCAAGGGACATAAGATTTCTTGATGAAATCAAGGACAGCTTCATGGAACAGCTAGTTCAGGAGCCGACAAGAGAAGGAAAAATACTAGACTTAGTCCTTAGTGGTGCTCATGATCTAGTGCAGGGGGTAACGATACGAGGGCCGCTTGATAACAGTGATCATAATATGATCGGTTTTGATATTGGCATTGAAGGAAGTGAAACTAGGAAATCAAGTACGCTAGCGTTTAACTATAGAAAAGGTGATTACGACAAAATGAAAAAAATGGTGAAAAAAAGACTGAAAGGAGCAGCTCGCAGAGTAAAAAACTTGCATCAGGCGTGGATGCTGTTTAAAAACACCATCCTGGAGGTTCAGGACAAATATATTCCACGTATTAGGAAAAAGGGAAAAAAGACTAAACGTCAGCCGGCGTGGCTAAACAGTAAGATAAAGGAAATCATTAGAGCCAAAAAACAATCCTTCAGAAAGTGGAGAAGAGAACCAACTGAAAGTAACAGGATAGATCATAAGGAATGCCAAGCCAAATGCAAAGCGGAGATAAGGAGGGCAAAAAAGGACTTTGAGAAGAAATTAGCGTTGGAAGCAAAAATACATAGTAAAAACTTTTTTAGATACATTAAAAGCAGGAAACCGGCCAAAGAGTCGGTTGGGCCGCTGGACGAAAATGGTGTTAAAGGGGCGATCAAGGAGGACAAAGCCGTAGCGGAGAAATTAAATGAATTCTTTGCTTCGGTCTTCACCGAGGAGGATTTGGGGGGGACACCGGTGCCGGAAAGAATATTTGAAGCGGGGGAGTCGGAGAAACTAAACAAATTCTCTGTAACCTTGGAGGATGTAATGGGTCAGTTCAGCAAGCTGAAGAGTAGTAAATCACCGGGACCTGATGGTATTCATCCCAGAGTATTAATAGAACTAAAAAATGAACTTGCGGAGCTACTGTTAGAAATATGCAATCTGTCCCTAAAATCGAGTGTAATACCGGAAGGCTGGAGGGTAGCCAATGTTACTCCGATTTTTAAGAAAGGTTCCAGAGGAGATCCGGGAAATTATAGACCGGTGAGTCTGACGTCGGTGCCGGGCAAGATGGTGGAGGCTATTATTAAGAATAAAATTGCAGAGCATATACAAAAACATGGACTGATGAGACAAAGTCAGCACGGATTTAGTGAAGGGAAGTCTTGCCTCACCAATCTAATGCATTTTTTTGAGGGGGTAAGCAAACATGTGGACAATGGGGAGCCGGTTGATATTGTATATCTGGATTTTCAGAAGGCGTTTGACAAAGTGCCGCACGAAAGACTCCTGAAGAAATTGCAGAGTCATGGAATCGGAGGTAGGGTATTATTATGGATTAAGAACTGGTTGAAAGATAGGAAGCAGAGAGTAGGATTGCGTGGCCAGTATTCTCAGTGGAGGAGGGTAGTTAGTGGGGTCCCGCAGGGGTCTGTGCTGGGTCCGTTGCTTTTTAATGTATTTATAAATGACCTAGAGATGGGAATAACTAGTGAGGTAATTAAATTCGCCGATGACACAAAATTATTCAGGGTCGTCAAGTCGCAGGAGGAATGTGAACGATTACAGGAGGACCTTGCGAGACTGGGAGAATGGGCGTGCAAGTGGCAGATGAAGTTCAATGTTGACAAGTGCAAAGTGATGCATGTGGGTAAGAGGAACCCGAATTATAGCTACGTCTTGCAAGGTTCCGCGTTAGGAGTTACGGATCAAGAAAGGGATCTGGGTGTCGTCGTCGATGATACGCTGAAACCTTCTGCTCAGTGTGCTGCTGCGGCTAGGAAAGCGAATAGAATGTTGGGTGTTATTAAGAAGGGTATGGAGTCCAGGTGTGCGGATGTTATAATGCCGTTGTATCGCTCCATGGTGCGACCGCACCTGGAGTATTGTGTTCAGTACTGGTCTCCGTATCTCAAAAAAGATATAGTAGAATTGGAAAAGGTACAGCGAAGGGCGACGAAAATGATAGTGGGGATGGGACGACTTTCCTATGAAGAGAGGCTGAGAAGGCTAGGGCTTTTCAGCTTGGAGAAGAGACGGCTGAGGGGAGATATGATAGAAGTGTATAAAATAATGAGTGGAATGGATCGGGTGGATGTGAAGCGACTGTTCACGCTATCCAAAAATACTAGGACTAGAGGGCATGAGTTGAAGCTACAGTGTGGTAAATTTAAAACGAATCGGAGAAAATTTTTCTTCACCCAACGTGTAATTAGACTCTGGAATTCATTGCCGGAGAACGTGGTACGGGCGGTTAGCTTGACGGAGTTTAAAAAGGGGTTAGATAGATTCCTAAAGGACAAGTCCATAGACCGCTATTAAATGGACTGGAAAAATTCCTCATTTTTAGGTATAACTTGTCTGGAATGTTTTTACGTTTGGGGAGCGTGCCAGGTGCCCTTGACCTGGATTGGCCACTGTCGGTGACAGGATGCTGGGCTAGATGGACCTTTGGTCTTTCCCAGTATGGCACTACTTATGTACTTATGTACTAAAGGCATTATAACATCCTCATTTTTATTTTCCATTCCTTTCCTAATAATACCTAACATTCTATTTGCTTTCTTTGCCACCAGCACACTGAGCAAAGGGTTTCAAAGTATCGTCAACGATGACTTCTATATCCTTATCCATTTCCTGGTCGGTGACTCCTAACATGAAACCTTGCATCATGTAGCTATAGTTCGGGTTCCTCTTTCCACGTGCATCACTTTGAACTTTAAATGTCATCTGCCATTTGGATGACCAGTCTCGTAAGGTCATCTTGCAATTTTTCACAATCCTCTTGCGATTTAACAACTTTGAATAACTTTGTCTCGTCAGCAAATTTAATTACCTCACTAGTTATTCTCATATCTAGATCATTTATAAATACGTTAAAAAGCAGAGGTCCCAACACAGACCCCTGCAGAATCCCACTAACTACCCTTAGTACTACCCTTAGTACATAAGTACCCGCATATAGACTGGGTTAATGTAACATCTGTACACGCAAGGGACATAAGATTTCTTGATGAAATCAAGGACAGCTTCATGGAACAGCTAGTTCAGGAGCCGACAAGAGAAGGAAAAATACTAGACTTAGTCCTTAGTGGTGCTCATGATCTAGTGCAGGGGGTAACGATACGAGGGCCGCTTGATAACAGTGATCATAATATGATCGGTTTTGATATTGGCATTGAAGGAAGTGAAACTAGGAAATCAAGTACGCTAGCGTTTAACTATAGAAAAGGTGATTACGACAAAATGAGAAAAATGGTGAAAAAAAGACTGAAAGGAGCAGCTCGCGGAGTAAAAAACTTGCGTCAGGCGTGGATGCTGTTTAAAAACACCATCCTGGAGGTTCAGGACAAATATATTCCACGTATTAGAAAAAAGGGAAAAAAGACTAAACGTCAGCCGGCGTGGCTAAACAGTAAGATAAAGGAAGTCATTAGAGCCAAAAAACAATCCTTCAGAAAGTGGAGAAGAGAACCAACTGAAAGTAACAGGATAGATCATAAGGAATGCCAAGCCAAATGCAAAGCGGAGATAAGGAGGGCAAAAAAGGACTTTGAGAAGAAATTAGCGTTGGAAGCAAAAATACATAGTAAAAATTTTTTTAGATACATTAAAAGCAGGAAACCGGCCAAAGAGTCGGTTGGGCCGCTGGACGAAAATGGTGTTAAAGGGGCGATCAAGGAGGACAAAGCCGTAGCGGAGAAATTAAATGAATTCTTTGCTTCGGTCTTCACCGAGGAGGATTTGGGGGGGACACCGGTGCCGGAAAGAATATTTGAAGCGGGGGAGTCGGAGAAACTAAACAAATTCTCTGTAACCTTGGAGGATGTAATGGGTCAGTTCAGCAAGCTGAAGAGTAGTAAATCACCGGGACCTGATGGTATTCATCCCAGAGTATTAATAGAACTAAAAAATGAACTTGCGGAGCTACTGTTAGAAATATGCAATCTGTCCCTAAAATCGAGTGTAGTACCGGAAGACTGGAGGGTAGCCAATGTTACTCCGATTTTTAAGAAGGGTTCCAGAGGAGATCCGGGAAATTATAGACCGGTGAGTCTGACGTCGGTGCCAGGCAAGATGGTGGAGGCTATTATTAAGAATAAAATTGCAGAGCATATACAAAAACATGGACTGATGAGACAAAGTCAGCACGGATTTAGTGAAGGGAAGTCTTGCCTCACCAATCTAATGCATTTTTTTGAGGGGGTAAGCAAACATGTGGACAATGGGGAGCCGGTTGATATTGTATATCTGGATTTTCAGAAGGCGTTTGACAAAGTGCCGCACGAAAGACTCCTGAAGAAATTGCAGAGTCATGGAATCGGAGGTAGGGTATTATTATGGATTAAGAACTGGTTGAAAGATAGGAAGCAGAGAGTAGGATTGCGTGGCCAGTATTCTCAGTGGAGGAGGGTAGTTAGTGGGGTCCCACAGGGGTCTGTGCTGGGTCCGTTGCTTTTTAATGTATTTATAAATGACCTAGAGATGGGAATAACTAGTGAGGTAATTAAATTCGCCGATGACACAAAATTATTCAGGGTCGTCAAGTCGCAGGAGGAATGTGAACGATTACAGGAGGACCTTGCGAGACTGGGAGATTGGGCGTTCAAGTGGCAGATGAAGTTCAATGTTGACAAGTGCAAAGTGATGCATGTGGGTAAGAGGAACCCGAATTATAGCTACGTCTTGCAAGGTTCCGCGTTAGGAGTTACGGATCAAGAAAGGGATCTGGGTGTCGTCGTCGATGATACGCTGAAACCTTCTGCTCAGTGTGCTGCTGCGGCTAGGAAAGCGAATAGAATGTTGGGTGTTATTAGGAAGGGTATGGAGTCCAGGTGTGCGGATGTTATAATGCCGTTGTATCGCTCCATGGTGCGACCGCACCTGGAGTATTGTGTTCAGTACTGGTCTCCGTATCTCAAAAAGATATAGTAGAATTGGAAAAGGTACAGCGAAGGGCGACGAAAATGATAGTGGGATGGGACGACTTTCCTATGAAGAGAGGCTGAGAAGGCTAGGGCTTTTTAGCTTGGAGAAGAGACGGCTGAGGGGAGATATGATAGAAGTGTACAAAATAATGAGTGGAATGGATCGGGTGGATGTGAAGCGACTGTTCACGCTATCCAAAAATACTAGGACTAGAGGGCATGAGTTGAAGCTGCAGTGTGGTAAATTTAAAACGAATCGGAGAAAATTTTTCTTCACCCAACGTGTAATTAGACTCTGGAATTCGTTGCCGGAGAACGTGGTACGGGCGGTTAGCTTGACGGAGTTTAAAAAGGGGTTAGATAGATTCCTAAAGGACAAGTCCATAGACCGCTATTAAATGGACTTGGAAAAATTCCGCATTTTTAGGTATAACTTGTCTGGAATGTTTTTACGTTGGGGGAGCGTGCCAGGTGCCCTTGACCTGGATTGGCCACTGTCGGTGACAGGATGCTGGGCTAGATGGACCTTTGGTCTTTCCCAGTATGGCACTACTTATGTAAGTACATAAATATCGCCATACTGGGACATACCAAAGATGCATCAAGCCCAGCATCCTGTTTCCAACAGTGGCCAATCCAGGTCACAAATACCTGGCAAGATCCCAAAAAAGTACAAAACATTTTAAGCTGCTTATCCTAGAAATAAGCAGTAGATTTTCCCCAAGTCCCCATTAAGAATACTGACCATTTAACCCTACTCTGTTTTCTATCCTTTAACCAGTTTTTAATCCACAATAGGACACGACCTCCTATCCCATGACTTTCCAATTTCCTCTGGAGTCTTTCATGAAGTACTTTGTCAAATGCCTTTTGAAAATCCAGATACACAATATTGACTGGCTCACCTTTATCCACATGTTCATTCACTCTTTCAAAGATACTTGGAGTATCCCTGTTCTCTTTCTTCTGGTAGAACAGGTTCAACCACATTGGCATCCAAGGTGGAAGGGTGCACTTTTGTATTTCCTGATGCTCCAGCAAGTGTTGGCAATAAGCCCTAGCAAAATGTCACTTCCTTCAAATGCACCCTCAACAGAAAAATCTCTTCAGAAAGAGTCCTAGAACTTGTAAGGCAGAAGGGTATTAACTAAATATTATTTAAAAATAAGGTCTTTATTTACCTGCAGCTTAGTGCATGTTTTACATTAGCTATGCAAGACAAAAAGCCCTGCTACTGTAGCAGACAGTATCTGTCATTTGTTCCTGACACAGACAACTTGACCATGATGTTTTTGGTGGAAAATTTGGTGTTGTTTCAAACAGATGAAGTTGGTATCCTAGCTGTATATTTAGAACTCACTGATTGAAGGTTATAAGGGGCCAACAGTTTGTGAAAAACCACAGCCTCCCTCCTATCAATAGGCTGTTTGATATAGATACTGAGATGCTGTTTTTATGTTCTCGTGGAGGCAGTCAAAACCTCGCTTTATGTTTTTGGTTGTAGAGCTGGTTGGATCTTTTGGGTCCTCTGCTGTCTGGGACAAGAGAGAGATTCTTGTCTTAACTGGGAAGAGTGGAAAGGAGGAGGATACCTACACCTCTGAGAGTAATAGGTCCTCCTTTGTCATCCACTATGATATCACCTGGAAGAGGAGGCCAGGTTGGAATTGGGCCTGGAGAGGGTCTTAAAGGTGTCACTGTGCTTGCTTCATAAGAGTGGCAGATTCTTGCACCTTATCTCTGAAGAGAATCTCTCCATGGCACAACAGCAAGCTTTTCTTGCACATCATATCTGCAGTGAGTCTCCAGGCACCAATACCCATCACAGAAGCTCTCAATGCCATATCAAAAATGTCATAGGTCACTCAGACCATGTATTTTTTGCATTCCTTCTCTTTGCCTTCTGGACTTCTCAGAAGAGACAGTGTCTGCAATCTCCTCAACGCTGCGCACATTCTTTTGCAAGTACATTCCCATGAAGAACTAGTAAGAAGATATGTGGGAAGTGAGCATTGCATTCTGAAAAACTTTTCTTCCCATAAGACTCCAATGTCTGAACTCCTGTCCCCGACAGCACTGAGGAATGAGTGTTGAAACTTTTGTCCCTATTGTGAGCAGATTCAACCAGTGGCATACCAAGGGCGGGGTGGTGGGGCGGTCCGCCCCGGGTGCATGCTGCAAGGGGGGTGCAGGGAGCAGCCGCGCAGCTGTCGGCTCCACTGATTCCCTGCTCCCTCTGTTACTTCCTGTTCCAGGGCAGGGCAGGGAACAAGCAAAGCTGACCGCTGCGCGACTGCTCCCTGCACCCCCAGAATGTGATGCGCCGGGGGGGGGGGGGGGTGATGCGCAGGGGGGAGGTGCACAGCAGTGATCCACCCCGGGTGGCAGCTGACATAGGAACGCCACTGGATTCAACCATAGAATGGTGAGAAAGCCGATGCTTCTCAAATTTAAGGGTCGTCTGGACTCTGTAGATAGATTCAACCTTCTTATTTATAGGCACTGCAGGAGAGGGGAGTCTCTCACATTCTCATTTTTACATCTGTGAGGATTCCATGAGCAAGCACTATCACAGCTTCCTTGGGAGGAGGGGGGGGGGGGGGGGTAAAGGAATTGGAAGATGTCCAGTGTTTCTGCCCTGGGTTCCTTCTTCCATTTCAAACTAAAATGAAACAGCCTCAGTCCTTTCATTCACAAAATCAATGAATGAGGGTCCTTTATGTGGAGATTATATGGGTCTGCAATTTGATAACAGTTGAATCCTCTGGGTCATAATCAGCAGCGCTCATAGTCAGACCCTGAAAAATATTCCAAAAGGTCTGGGCCTCTCTGTATGTCTCAATCTATTGAAATCAATGTCAGGCCATAGGTGTATGCATCGAGATACCACTGATATCTGATGTCTTGGTGAAGCTTCTTCTACTGCTGCACTGGAGATCAACAACAGTGCAGCAGATATCGACCCCTAAAGCCCTTTGATGTCTCAGTGACTGTGCTTCCCCTGCAGGTACTGTGTAAGTCGTCGAGGATCAACTGGATATCCTTCTGTATCAGCACTGACAGCATCAAAGCTGCAGCATCATGCCAATCAAAGAAGTGTTCCATCTGCTCATCAATCTCCTCACAAACTACTCTTCTAGGGCTGCCTTCTACAAAGGTACAGTGAATGCAGTAGGGGTGGCCATGTCCTGAGTCACTTGAGGAGTATCATGTGCTAGGTCATTAGAAGCTGTTGCCTTCCTTATGACAATGAAAAGGAAGATAAATCTTTATGTTGGGGATGCTTGACACCATACTACAATGATCTGCAATGTCAATGTGCCCCAGCCTACACCTGGTGTTCAACATCACGAGCTCTCTGTACAGATATCTTTCCTGTTCTTTGGGTGGGACTCAGTATCAAAGGTGAATGATGCATTGTTGATGCTGATGTGTCCCGAGCATCTGAGACAGCTCTAGAAACCATGGAAACCAATGCTGCCAAGGCTGAAGTAATGGACTAGACGTTTCAGCACCAAAAATCTGTTCATACAGCTTTTCATGACCACAGAGACCTCTCCTGGACATCTGTGAACACAATTTACGTTGACAGGGATAAGGATCAGTTTTACAAGCACCATTCATTGCACTTGCACCCCACATCATTCCAAACAAGTTTGGGTTCAATGTGGCTTACATCAAACTTTTAAAACAAATTACAATAAGAGAACTATAACAAAAATACAAAACAATAATAGGTAAAAGCATCAAAGCTGTAAGATGACTTATTTTAAGAGGGAGGGGATGGGGGAAGGAAGGTAAAAAGGGGGGGCGGGGTTTTTTTACTGGTACAATGGACTAATGATAACGTTTGTTCCTTGATTCAGCAGTTATGAGACTGGATGGTCGGTTGTTTAGACATTACGGGGGGGGGGGGGGTGTAAAAGAGGAAACCATTGATGACAAAAGGATGCTGGGTAGTTATTTACTGTATTAGCTTTTTCGTTGTTATCTGATGGCAATATTGGACATGTATATTCCTTGATAATTTTGTCAATAAAAAGATTTAAACATAAAATAACAAATTAACTAAAAGAATAAAAATCACCAACAGTGGCAAGGAATTATTTATTTATTTGTTACATTTGTATCCCACATTTCCCCACCTATTTGTAGGCTCAATGTGGCTTACATAGTACCGGAGAGGCCTTTGCAGGCTCTGGAGTGAACAAATACAGGGCAGCCCTTCTCTGATCATCTATATGCAGTTTATATTTCTCCAGAGAATGCTTTCAACATTTTACGAAATTTCAAGTATTCAGTAACATATCTACGTGACTTTGATAGGTAATTCCATTTCCTAGTAACTTGGTGAAGCTTGTGTCATGAATAGATCCGTAACAAAGATTTTTACAACAAGGAAAATAGAGGAGAAGATAGTCTGTGATGCATATTGTCTTGTTGCACCAGATGTTCTTCTTAAAGGCGCAGGGGGCGTTTTTCTGGAGCATATCATCCAGTAAAATAACCACTGCAAAATCAAATGACTTGATTTCAACCAAAAATATCCCAACTGCAAAACGAGGTCCCCAACCAAGATTTAGATTAGGCTGAGCAAAAAAGTAGAGGAAACTTGGAAAAATGGCTGAAAAACCTATTTAAGATGCTAAAAGGAAAAAAGTAAGACAGCGACAGGACTACCCAAGAAACTTACAAAACAAAGCTCCTTCTAAAGCAATAACTATGTCTTGAGGCGAGCTCTAGTGATATGTGTCTGACTGGATCCATGGAATGATGAAGACTGAGGTGGTTGAGAGTAACAGTAGCAGGCAGACATGCCTGGTGCCTCAAAAGCTTCTAGTACTTAATAAGCTAAAGAAGTTTCCCTTGTGATTTCATCGATGATGTCACATATACTCTTGAGGACTTGCTATCCTGCTTGTCCTCAAAGAAAACTGGATATACTTATCTGATTTTCTTAGGCATGCTATATTCTATGGCTGCATTAAATGCTTAAAGTTAACCAGATATCAGCTGAGTATTGCTATCATCTGCTTAACATTTTGGCATATCCACAGCCTGCCCCTTGCCCCTCCTTTTGGGGGTCTTTTACTGAAGCTCAGCTCGAGTTATCTGCAGCAGGGCCCATAGGATTAAAATGGGCCCTGCTGCAGATAACTCTAGCTAAGCTTTAGCAAAAGACCCCCTTAGTTATCCAGTAGCCTGAGATATTTAAAAAAAATAAAAAGATTTATTTTTTTTTTGTTACATTTGTACCCCGCGCTTTCCCACTCATGGCAGGCTCAATGCGGCTTACACAGGGCAATGGAGGGTTAAGTGACTTGCCCAGAGTCACAAAGAGCTGCCTGTGCCTGAAGTGGGAATCGAACTCAGTTCCTCAGTTCCCCAGGACCAAAGTCCACCACCCTAACCACTAGGCCACTCCTCCACATAGAGGGGCATAATCGAACGCGAACGCCCATCTCCATGTTAATTCACAAAGTTACAAAATCAATAAATACAAATTGTTTCTAATTCAATAGCCAATGAGGTAAGAACTGCCTACCTAGCAGTGTAGTTGGGGCAGAATTCCCAGTCGCTCCTGCCCCTGCCGGCTCCACTGTCAAAATGGCTGCAATAACCTCCAGCAGAAGTCTCACTCGAGGACAAGGCAACTATTTTGAGTCTGGAACTGGCAGGGGCAGGAGCAACTGAGGATTGCTCCTGACCCGACTATCCTGCTAGACCACCAGCGAGTATAAAGATTGGCCTATGGGACTGGGGGAGAAGCAACGTGTACACTTGGGTGGGGGGAGAATGTGGTTTTAGTTTTGGCCAAATCTGAGTGATGAATTTCAGTTGCCCTCTAATTCACTCCCACATTTATTCTATGGCATTACAAATAATTTGGAGTCTGTCCTACAAATAAGTGGGCAATTCTGTAATATAGGTGCTAACATTTATGCATCCATTATGATTTAGGTGTGCATCTCTGGCATTTAGGCACTGTTATACCAGCTCTGTGGCTAGCATTGTACTCGTGTTTAAAAGTTAAGTGTGTTTACACCCAATTAAGCTAGTATTCTATAAAGAAAAATAGGTGCTTATGCTTTTTTTTTTTTATTTTCTAGAGTAGGTTATTACCAGGCATCCAATTTTAGGCGCCTTGTTATAGAATTGCCCTGCACAAACCTCACACCTGGATGCATATTTGGGCCAAGTTTTCAGTTCTTCAGCCTGAGTATCAATATATCTGGGAAGCCTGAATGAAGGATGGTATAACAGTTTTAACCATCATAACAACCACCACAAAGATACTGATAGTCCACTTGAAATTAATACAAAATGGCATTTCATTGTCATGATCCCATTAACACTGATATCTAACCATTCTGTTTCTAGAAGCATTTCTAACCCTCTAAATTCAGCAAAGCCTTGTGGACAATGTTTACAGGCTGCTCAAATTAAGAGAGCTCAGGCACTGCAGTGAGAAAACAGTTAGCTTTTTGCTTTGTCTTTGTCTCCCACCTCCCAAGGCTCAGGCTAATTTCTCAGCCAGAGGGTTGACCTCAACTCTGCTGTCAGCCGGAACTGTGGGTCCATTGGTCATTGTCAGTCATGCATGGCAGTTTTCTGCTTGCAGGACCAGAGTGTCTCCTAGGACAGACATAGAGGGGCATAATCGAACACGAACGCCCATCTCCATGGGCGTCTAGGTCCGAAAACGGGTATGTGAAGAGGAGGGACAGACCGTATTATCGAAAAAGATGGGCGTCCATCTTTCGTTTCAAAAATACGGTTTGGACGGACCAAATACCATGGATTTGGTCCCTTCTGAGATGGGCGTTTTTTTTTTTTTTTTTGCGATAATGGAAACCAAAAACGCCCAGCTCAGAAACGTCCCAATCCAAGCCATTTGGTTGTGGGAGGGACAAATGTACAACACTACCATAGCTCTTAGGGGTGAAGGGGCAACTACATGTGGGTACAGTGGGTTTTAGAGGCCTCCCATTTACCACCACAAGTGTTACGGGTGGGGGGGGGGGGGGGATGGGCCTCGGTCTGCCTGCCTGAAGTGCACTGCAGTACCCACTAAAAGTGCTCCAGGGACAGGACTTGTTGCTGGTGTATAACCTTGGCACAGCAGTTCACACCTGAAGACTAATCTCGCTGAAAACGTCCTTTATTTGGATAAGCACCTTTACAGTTAACTGCAGATCAGAGGTTGTGCCCCACTGGCAACGAGTCTCGCTGGTACTGAGATTAGCAGTAGGTCCGAGCTGGCATAATGGTGTACAATGTCCTCTTTCAGCAACATTCAAGGTAAGAACTAAGTGCTGTAACGTGGCTAACACGTGAAAGGGATCTAAATGTGTCTTACACAAATGGCCACTACCTCATGGACTACCGGAAACAAAACAGGGCACACTCTGACCCAGTAAGCAGAGGGAAAAGCACCAAGGGAGTAGAGCCTACCAACTACCAACATCGTGAGCATTTAACACAAGCTAGTGGAATCACGGAGCCCAATACCCTACACCCACCACAATGCATTGCTGATGTGACTCTGCAGTGCCCTTAACAGAAAAGGTGTCACACTCACCCGAGACCCACATCAGAACCAGGGAAAGGCTGTCAGAGGATAGAACACATTCTGCTGTCATGGAGGTGGGTACGGCATTTGAGGCTGGCATACAGGCTGGCAAAAAAGTTTGTAAAGTGGGTTTTTTTTGGTGGGAGGGGGTTAGTGACCACTGGGGGAGTCAGGGGAGGTCATCCCTGATTCCCTCTGGTGGTCATCTGGTCAGTTGGGGCACTTTTTTGGGACTTGGACCTGAAAAAAAAGGGTCCAAATAAAGCGGACCAAATTTTCGTCAAAACGCCCTTCTTGTTTCGATTATCAGCTAAGGACGCCCACCTCTCCTCGGCCGATAACCACGCCCAAGTCCCGCCTCCGACGGAGTGCAGTTGAAGATGCCCAAAATCGGCTTTCGATTGTACCGATTTGGGCACCCACGGGAGAAAGACGCCCATCTCCCTATTTAGGTCGAAATATGGGCGCCCATCACTTTCGATATAAGGCGGATAGTATACCTCTATCTTTCAAAGGACAGTAAACCCTAGTGAACTGTCACTTCCTTCAACTGCAAAAATCTCTGCAGAAAGAGTTCTTGCACTTGCAAGCCAGAAGGATATTAACTAAACATGTTTTAAAAATAAGATCTTTGCTTCTCTGCAGATCTGTACATGTTTTCCATTAGTCAAGCAGGACAAAAGCCCTGCTAGTGTCCCAACAGTATTTACTTGTTTATTTAGAAGACTTGTTTTTATTTTCAGAAGTTAACTTACAAGAACAATGTATTGCTTTCATGAAATGATTTTTGTCAGCATCACAAAATGATTTTTAACAACTAGCCTGCCTAATTTTGTCATTCTATGTATTCACAGTATGCTTCATTTCAAGCTGGGTAAAAACGGTGCCCCTGCTACTCCAGAACAAAACATCTCCTCCTGTCCCAAATATCCTCTATTGTCTATCATCCCTACATGGTCTCTCAAGCTTCCATACCACCTCCCAGAGATGGTTCTTATATGATTCAATGAAAAGCCTCAGTCTTTAAACAATCCTAGAGGCTCCAAATCAAGCCAAATTTTATTTATATCTTGCATTCCCAAAAACTCAAAGAGAGAAGGGATAAAAATATGCCATAAAATATTCATAGACAATCAGAAAAACAGAACAAAATAAAAGCCTGGGATAAAACCTAAGCTATATGCAAAACAACAATATTAAAAGGCAGCATAAAAACTGCACCCCCCCCCTCCTCAAACAACAACTAATAAAATAAAAGCAAATAAACTATAGATATCAATTCAGGCTTTAATCCAGCTTGCTGAACAATACATGGTTGTCTTAACAAATGTTACTCCCTCAGCATACTATCCAAAGAACACTGGAAAATACCCTTTGCCTAGTCGATAAAAGGTGCTCGTCCACTGACTGCAGTACACAGGAAAGGACATAACGGAAAAGACATTCATGCAGATAAGGTCCCAAACCTTTCAAGATGTGTGGAGGATAATTTTATAACTTGTTCACCTAGATACGAAGGCAACTAGGTACCTAATCTGAGGCTATTTTATAAAGGCGACATAAGTGCATATGGAGGTAATTTTAGAAGCTTCTAGACCAGGGGTTTCTCAACCAAGTCTAGTTTTCAAGATATCCACAATGAATATACATGAACTTAATTTGAATATACTGCCTCCATTATATGCAAATCTATCTCATGCATATTTATTGTGGGTATCCTGAAAACCTGACTCGTTGATGTGTCCTGAGAGCAGGATTAAGAACCCCTGATCTAGATGTATTGTCATGGTTGGGGAAGGTGAATCCTTGGGCTGTATGAGGCTGGCCCTATCTGTGTGGCATAAGCTCTGTGCAGGTCCTTGTTGACAGTTGCTGGCGGAGCCTTCTGGCAGAGTTCGAGAGCTGGAGAAGGCAGGACCTGACTTGGACTGGCTGAAGCGTAGGACTAGGCGGTGCCTAGCAGACTGACTGGAACATGATAGGTGTGGTCTAGTGGTAGGCTCTTAAAAAAGCCCTTGGGAGGACTGGCTAGCACATGATTGGAAGAGCCTAGTAGTGGCTCTTAATAAAGATCTTGGGAGCTGGCCTGATGGAGTAGAGGCCAGGGTATTGCTGGAACAAGCAGGGCTGGAAAGCTAGAAAAAGCAGGACTGGAAGCAGGAACTGGCCAGATAATGAACACTGAAGAACAACTTTAGAAACTTGTTGCCAAAGCACTGTTGGAATGTAGGGCACTTCCATAAATATCCCTTAGCCAGGAAGTGAGATCTAGGGCTATAAAAGGGAAGTATAGGAAATAGGAAGGAAAGACTCACAAGACTCTAGGAACAGAATGCTGCAGGACTCTAGTGATTTCCTGAAATAGGTGAGGGGTGTGACATATCAGTAGCACCTTTATTTTTATTTATTTATCACCTTTTTGAAGGAATTCACTCAAGGCGGTGTACAGTAAGAATACATCAAACATGAGCAATAGATAATTACAGCTGTAAAAATATTCAAAAACAATACAAAGTATGGCATGGTATACTATTACAATGTCAACATAATACGTAGTGGAATATTATAAGTGATAGCGAAGGGCAAAGCAAAGATGTAACATATAGAAGGGTAAGAAAGTAGGAAGAGTTAAACGTAAGGTGATTGATTGAAAGTTGCACATGAGGTCAGAGAAATGGTTAAATGTATCTCAGCAAGGGTAGGAGTGGATAAACATGTCCTGCTGCAGTATATGCAGCCTGAGTACTTACTGAGTAAATACTGAGTACTTACTTTCAACAATTTTTATTGATGAATCAAACAAGCGAAACTTACATTCAGTACTCATCAGTGTGAATTGCAGTACACTCATAATAAAAGTAAGCAACAATTCCATCATCAGAGTTTACAAAATTTTCCTCCCACCCCAGCCCAACTTTCCCCCCCCCCCCCTTTTCCCTCTTGCTGAGATACCAGTTCACCCTCCCATAAGACATTGATAACCATCGTATTAGTACTGACCCATACAACAATTATCACAAATCGTAAATTGGACGACCAACCATATTGCCCAAAACTAAAATGTAAAAGTCCATCAACAAGAAAATACATTTTCAATATTATCCCATTCCTCCCCTGCCCTTCCTTCCAGTCCCCCACCCCTAACCCCACATTCATCAAGTACTGAGTACTTACTAAGTACTGAGTACAGCAATACTTACGTACTTATGCACTAAGGGAGGGACTCTAGTAATCCCGCCATGAGGACTCTTGCTCCAAAAACTGCATCCTGACGACACTGTACATCCAATCTGTAATGCTCAGAAAAAGAATGCAAGGAAGACCATGTTGCTGCCTTACATATGTCCAAAGGTGGTACTAAGAAGTGCTCAGCCCATGATGCTGCTTGTCCTGTAGTAGAATGAGCTTTTACTCCTTCTGGAATAGGTTTCCCAGATAAAAGGTAAGTAGAAGCAATCATTTCTTTTAAACATCTTGAAATGGTAGGCTTAGACGCCGCCAAACCCTTGCAGGCGTCTCCAATGAGCAGAGAAAGGTCAATCTGTTTGTCTGAAATCCTCTGTAGTTCACAAATAATGCTTAAGGACTCTCGACATCGAGTTTCCATAAACTCCATTGCTCTTCTGACCCTGAAGATGATCCTAGTACTGGTAAAACTGATTGGTTCAAATGAAACTTGGACAAAACCTTATGAAGGAAAGAAGGAACAGGGGTGCAAAGTTACTCGTTCCTTGGAAAACTCCAAAAAATGAGACATATTGAAAAATGCTTTAACTCTGACACTTGCCTAGCCGAGACAATGGCAACTAAAAATACCACTTTAAGCATCAAATCGTTTAGACAGCAGGCCAACAACGGTTCAAAAGGTGGTCTAGTAAGGACTGAAAGGACTATATTGAGATCCCAAGCAGGAAAAATTGCTCTAGATGGATGGATGACAAAGTAATCCTGCACCTCTAAGGAAACGAACAACATCTGGATAACTAGCCAAAGACTTTTCTTTAATTTTACCTCAAAAACAAGACAATGCCTCCTTTCACCCAGGTTTATTACCTACCATTAAGAAAGCAGGCGGATCAGAAGAAACCAGAACAAGAAAAACAAGTTTTGAATGTCACAGATTTACTTGAAAATACAGATCTTGAACCTGTTACCTCAACTACCCTAATTGCAACAGTTGCATTAACACCGGATAAGTCTTGGTTAATGACTATGTACTTTAAAAACAAAGACAAATTGTTTCTTGGTCAAAAGATACAATTATTCCCTGATATCTCTAGAGAAACGCAAAAGCGTCGAAAAACAATTTCTTCTAATGAAACCAGGGGTCACACTGTTCTGTCCTCCGACAGCCTCGCACTAGTTTATAACGTGATCCCAAAATGTGTGTAATGCCTTTACTGTTATTCTCAGTCCCAAGGACTATCATTGCTGCAGTTTCCCCACTGGAAAAATACATGAGCAGTGCAACCACACTTGTTTGGCTGTGTAAGAACTGCTATCACTGGTTGTGAGGCTGCTCAGACCTTCTCTCTCTCCCTCTGCCAAGCTTGGCTCTTTTGTCTTCCTGCTCAGTCTTACTATTCTGTCCACAGAGGTCAGCCAGGTATGACATTTCCCTCCTATCTCTAGGACTACCCCTTGCTATCCGATAGCAGGCTCTGTCCCCATTGGTCTCTATCTGCTCCTCCCTGTGTGAAGCCCCAACACTTCTTTGTCCTTTCAGCCACGAGGGGCTTCTTCCTCCATTACAGCCAGGGACATGGAGCCAACACCATCACGCTCCAGACAGCTCTGTCCTGATCAAACTCCCTGTAACGAACCTGGATTTTTTACCCTGTAAATATCTTCTTCCAAATGAGATATTGCACATTGCAGTCACCCAGCTTTGGACTATTTCTACCTGTTCAACTATCTTCTCCTCCCCCTGCAATACAACTACCTCTCTTCAGATCTCCACCTCCCACAGCCTCCAGATTAAGAAGTCTCTGTATCCTGAACATCTATCTGTGAGTAAATTATCTGTGATTTATTCAATAAAAGAGACTTTATAAAATAATAGAGACTTCAGGTGATTGCTGCGCCAGGGTTATGCTCCATGATATTGGGGCTTCTATTTACCAAGCTCCAAGAGTCATGACACACACAGCTGGGTGCTACATTTTACTTGAGATATCCGTTGTAAATGCATAGTGAGATACCAATCGAATAAATATGTTTTCTCTGACCCAGCTCAGTTAACAGTGTTTCTAGCATCAAGGCAAAATAGGGGTGCTTAAAATGTTATTCTCCCTTTAATTGAGAAATTTAACACTGAGTAATGTTAACTGTTAGCTTTTTGTTTGCTTTAATCTTGAATTTTTGCCTAATATATTCCATTCCTTAATATCTTGCTCCAAATATGTGGACTTGAGCGAGAAATTTCAAAACCATTGCTTTAATAATATTGTATTCCTGACTAAACTATATGTGAAATGTATTGCTTTTCAAAACAAGCTTTGTTTGACTATAATTGTAAAAGTTATAAATAAAATAATGAAAAAAAAACCAAGACAATGCCACAATCTGCACCTTGAGGGAAGCAATTTCCAAGACTTTTATCAAATCCTTCCTAAAGATTTGGACCACCGACGCAAGAAAAGGCAACAAAGATCAATTGGCACACCAAGCTTCAAGGGCAAATGTAATTCAAAGAAGTTGACTGACATCACGAACAAACCAAGCCCTTTCAAGAGCCAAGCCGGATCTGGATGAACTACCGGCCCTTGAACTAGAAGGTCCCGAGAGTCCGGGAGCATAAGAGTCGACAGATACATACGAAATCTGCGTGCCAAGGCCTGCGAAGCCAATTGGGCACTACGAGAATTACTAGACCTGCATGTCTAGATCCTTTGAATGAGTTGCCCCAAGAGAGGCCATGGAGGAAACACTAAAGAAGATCTGATGGCGGTGTCTGAAGAAGAGCATTAGTCCCTCTGCTCTGAGATCTGACGACTGAAGAATTGGGGCACTCTGAATTTGTGCGCTGTAGCCATGCCATCAGATCCATGAGCTCCCATTCTACCGGGTCTAGGGTGCGACGACTGAGGAAGTCTGCTTGGATATTCAAAGTCCCCACCACATGAGAGGTCAAAGGTCCGAGAGATGGAGCTCCGCCCAAGACATGAGAAGAGCTGCCTCCTGCTCTAGAAGAAGACTTCTTGTTCCTCCTTGACGATTGTCATACGCCACTGCTGTTGCTTTGTCTGAGAGGACTCGCAAGGGCCGGTGTCTGAGAGAATGCCTGTAGAGCCAGACGAATTGCTCTCATTTCCAAAAGATTGATCGAGTAGGACTTCTTCTCTTGTGAGCACAGACCCTGAGCAACATGACCCAGACAGTGAGCTCCCCAGCCCCTGAGACTGGCATCGGTTGTTAGTATGACCCACTGAGGAGGATCTAAAAGAACTCCCTTGACCAGATTTTGTGTCACCAACGGAGACTCCTTCGCTCTCAAGTCCTAAGAATCAGTTTGACCATCGGAGAATCTGTCTGCGGAGACCAATGGGATAAGAGGGACTTCTGGAGAGACCTCATATGTGCTGTGGCCCAAGGAACTACCTCGATTGTTGTTGCCATGGATCCTAAGACCTGAAGATAATCTCTCGCAAATGGTACCAGCTTGCAATGAAAATGTATGTGATCCTGAAGTTTGACAATCTGTTCGGAGGCAAAAATACTCGACTCTGCAGAGTGTCGAAGGAAACTCTTAGATATATAAGAGTCTGAGACGGCACCAGAGAACTCTTGAGTGGGTTTACTACCCAACCAAGCCATTGAAGAAACTGAACCGCTTGCACACTCTCAATATAATTTTGCTCTGATCAACCAATCGTCCAGGTAAGGATGGACTAGAATGCCCTCTTTTCTGAGAGCCGCTGTCACTATTACCATGACCCTCGTAAAGGTACGAGGAGCCGTAGCAAGACCGAAAGGAAGAGCTTGCAACTGAAAATGCTGGCCCAAAACTGCAAAACAAAGAAACCTCTGATGCAAAGGACGAATCGGGATATGCAGATAAGCCTCTGTCAAATCTAAAGCCATGAGAAACTCCCCTGAACGAACCACAACAATGACGGAACACAGAGTTTCTATACAAAAACTGGTGACCTTGAGCATCCGGCTGACTGCCTTGAGATCCAAAATTGGGCGAAAGGACTCCTCTTTTTTGGGAACTACAAAGTAATGGAATAACTACCTATTATTTCTGAAGGAGGAACAGGGCAGACTGCTTGTAAAGAAAGAAGCCTTTCTAGAATGACCCCGACTGCCCCTGCTTTTAGACAAGAACAAGGAGAATCTAGGAACGTATCTGGCAGCAGCCGCACAAACTCTAAGGCGTACCCGTCACAAATAACCTCGAGAACCCATTGACTGGAGGTAATTTGGGCCCACCTCCATTAAAGCTGAGTCAACCGAGCTCCACTGGAAGCGGAGAATGGACCCGGAAACCTTCATTGTGCCGGACGAGCAGAGGACTGGAAGAAAGTATCTGCATTCCTACCTCTGCAGCGGGCACCTCGAAAGGACTGAAACCTTTGAAAATAGCAAAATGTTTGAACAGCAGTCTGACCCCTAGCAGCAGCACAGTGAGACTACCACTAGAGGGTTACAGTGTCATTTTCAATCCCAGCCCCCAACAGGGCAGGAGAACATCTGATAAAGCGAAGATACATACCTGTAGCAGGTATTCTCCGAGGACAGCAGGCTGATTATTCTCATGCATAGGCTGACGTCTGCATCAGCCCGGGAACCGGCATTTTGCCATAGCAAAGAGAAAAAACTTTGCTAGAGTCTTCTGGCGCGCATGCAGCATGCACCGCACATGCACGGACTGACTTCCTGCCCACTGCACGAGCGCGTACCTCAGTTAAATCAAAAAGCATAACAAATAGCAACTCTAAAGGGGAGGTAGGAGGGATTGTGAGCATAATCAGCCTGCTGTCCTCGGAGAATACCTGCTATAGGTAAGTATCTTCACTTTCTCCAAGGACAAGCAGGCTGCTTATTCTCACGCGTGGGGTATCCTTAGCATCCAGGCTCACTCAAAATAATAAACATTGGTCAATTGGGCCTTGCAATGGCGAGGACTTAACATAGGTTAACCTGAAACTATATACAGCTAACTGAGAGTGCAACCTGGAACAGAATAAAACGGGCATAGGGGATGTAGTTGGATTCTAAACCCCAAACAGATTCTGCAGCACTGACTGCCAAACTGACTGTCGTGCCGGGTATCCTGCTCAAGGCAGTAGTGTGATATGAATGTGTGGACTGAAGACCCTGTTGCAGCTTTGCAGATCTCTTCAATGGAGGCTGACTTAAGTGAGCCACTGACGGCAGCCATGGCTCTGACATTATGTGCCATGACATGGCCCACCAAAGCCAGCCCAGCTTGGGCATAAGTGAAGGAAATACAATCTGCTAGCCAATTGGAGATTGTGCGTTTTCCGATGGCGACTCCCCTCCCTGTTGGGATCGAAAGAAACGAACAACTGGGAGGACTGTCTGAAGGGTTTCATCTGTTCCACGTAAAAGGCCAATGCTCTCTTGCAGTCCAAGGTGTGCAAGCTGCTTTCGCCAGGGTGGGCAAGAGGACGGGGAAAAAATGTTGGCAAGACAACTGACTGGTTCAGGTGGAACTCCGACACCACCTTCGGCAGGAACTTAGGGTGCGTGCGTGAGGACAACTCTGTTGTGATTAAACTTAGTATAAGGTGCATGAACTACTAGGGCCTCAAGCTCACTAACCCCATGAGCTGAAGTACCAGCCACCAAGGAAAATGACCTTCCAGGTCAAGTAATTCAGATGGCAGGAATTCAGTGGCTCAAAGGAGCTTTCATCAACTCTGTGAGAATGACGTTGAGATCCCACGACACTGGTGGAGGTTTGACAGGGGGCTTTGATAAAAGCAAACCTCTCATGAAGCAAACAACTAAAGGCTGTCCAGAGATACGGTATTGAACATCCTAACTGACCAGTAAGGCTTGATGGTTTTGTCGAGTTCCATTCCCAGCCAAGACGACCCGCTACTCATGTGATTGAGGTGCAGATATAATTGATGGACAGCACTTGTTTCAACACAACAGTTAAGAGAAAGTGGTCTTGGAGGCTTGGACAACCTTGTATGCGGGAATTTCCCGTTTGATGTTTTGATTGACATTAAGACACAAGCAGCGGTTTATGATTTGGTTTTGATGGTGGCATGGGTCAACTATGAGATCTGGTTGGTGATCAACTATAGCTAAATAACTTATAACGCTGCAAAAATTGACTGTTGGTTAATCCATTGAGAGGATACAAGGGGGTATGGGATATGGGTACATGGAACTTTGCAAAAACTTGTGGTGATTTATAATGTATGTGTATGTATGAGTGTTGATATTAAAAAGTTTTTGTACATTCATAATCGGAGTACATTTGCTATATAGGATTTATATAATTTAGTACTCTGATACAAAGTAATATTCCCCTGTGTTTACAAGTTAAAATTTAATGCCAAGAAGTGCAGAGTGATGCATATGGGGTGTAGAAACCCAAAAGAGAGATACCGAATAGAAGGGGAGAGATCAGCAAGCTCGACTCAACAGAGAGACCTTGGGGTGTTGGTGTCGGATGATATGGAGGTGAAGAAACAATGTGACAAGGCAACGGCTGTGGCTAGAAGGATGCTAAGCTGCACAGAGAGGGGTATAGCCAGCAGAAGAAAGGAGGTGTTGATGCCCCACTACAAGTCGTTGGTGAGGCCCACTTGGAGTATTGTGTTGTTTTGGACGCCGTATCTGGCTGAAGATGTAAAAAGACTGGAAGCGGGCAAAGAAAAGCTACGAAAATGGTATGGGATTTGCATTGCAAACCATACGAGGAGAGACTTGCTGACCTGAGCATGGATACCTTGGAGGAAAGGAGAAACAGGGGTGATATGATACAGACATTCAAATATTTGAAAGGTATTAATCCGCATACAAACCTTTTCCAGAGACGGGAAGGTGGTAGAACTAGAGGACATGAATTGAGGTTGCAGGGGGGCAGACTCAGGAGTAATGTCAGGAAGTATTTTTTCACGGAGAGGGTGATGGATATGTGGAATGCCCTCCCACAGGAGGTGGTGGAGATGAAAACGGTAATGGAATTCAAACATGCGTGGGATAAACACAAAGGAATCCTGTTTAGAAGGAATGGATCTATAGAATCTCAGCGGACATTGGGTGGCAACGCCGGTATTTAGAGAATAAAACCGGTGCAGGGCGGACTTCTACGGTCTGTGCCCTAAGAAAGGCAGGGAGAAATCAAACTTGGATATACATATGAAGTATTACATACCATGTACCACAGAAAATGACGACAGATAAAGACCAGAACGGTTCATCCAGTCTGCCCAACAAAGTGGCAGAGCCGCACCCACCACTCTGTGCGGGCCCAGTCACAAAAGCCTTAAACGCTGGTTGTCATTAGCGTGTATTAACTGCCCAGTGGCCATAGGTATAACATAAGATGCACAGCATTTAGCACACGCTAACCTTTAGTAAGAGGGACCCTTAGTTTTTTCCAGGACCACTACAGTAGCTGGTCTCTGAACTACTCAAATTTACACAGAATAAGTACATAAGTAATGCCATACTGGGAAAGACCAAGGATCCATCGAGCCCAGCATCCCGACCATGACAGCGGTCAATCCAGGCCAAGGGCACCCGGCAAGCTTCCCAAACGTACAAACATTCTATACATGTTATTCCTGGAATTGTGGATTTTTCCCAAGTCCATTTAGTAGTGGTTTATGGACTTGTCCTTTAGGAAACCGTCCAACCCCTTTTTAAACTCTGCTAAGCTAACCGCCTTCACCACTTTCTCCGGCAACGAATGGGAAAATTAGGTTCTTACCTTGGTAATTTTCTTTCCTTTAGTCATAGCAGATGAAGCCATTACGTATGGGTTATGTCCATCAACCAGCAGGGGAGATAGAGAGCACTCAAACTTTCACAGTGCCCTCTTGGCCAGCTAGCTCCACTGCCTCTTCAGTATTTGAAGCTTCCAAAGCAGTATGGCAAACCGCAATGAGAATCACAAGAGCTTTCCTCACAGCGAACGATGGCCCATCACAAGGGCAATGAACTCATAAAGGAGGGAATGCACATCCTCCTGGAGGGAATAAACTCATCCTCCTTATTGTATAAGTGGAGGGGAACACACGCGCCTCCTGGAGGGAATCACACATCCACCCAACACACTGGAGGGAATGAACTCATCCTCCTATTTATAGAACTGGAGGGGAACACACGCGCCTCCTGGAGGGAATCACACATCCTCCCAACACACTGGAGGGGCATGAACACATCCTCCTAAATTTAAACTGAACATGAATCCTGAAGATTGTTTTCCAACTTTCTCCCAAGGAAGGAACTTCAGGAAATTAGAACAGAACCTGAAAAACAGATTCACAGCATACAGACAATCATACAGGGAGGGCTCATGGCTTCATCTGCTATGACTAAAGGAAAGAAAATTACAAGGTAAGAACTAATTTTCCCTTCCTTGTCATCAAGCAGATGAAGCCATTACATATGGGATGTAACAAGCAATCCCTAGATAGGGTGGGAACAAGCCACACCACGCGCTAGCACTTGTGCACCAAAACGCGCATCCCTCCTGGCAGCCACAATCCAGCCTGTAATGTCGGGCAAAGGAGAGCTTAGAAGCCCATGTTGCTGCACTGCATATCTCTTGAAGAGAGAGTGCTCCAGTTTCAGCCAAGAGGAAGAAATCGCTCTAGTAGAATGTGCCTTAAAGGCTACAGGCGGAACCCTGCCGGCCAGAGATAAGCTGAAAAGATAGTTTCTTTGAGCCAGCGGGCAATAGTGGCTTTAGACGCTGGAGACCCTCTGCGAGAACCGGATAGCAAAACAAAACAGATGATCAGAAGTCCTGAAAGAGTTAGTAAACTCACAGATACTGCAGCAGAGTCCTGCGCACATCCAAAAGGTGCAGCTGCCCAAAAGATTCTGGAAACTCTTCCTCTGAAAAAGAGGGCAAGAAAAATAGGCTGGTTTAAGTGAACGGCTGAAACCACCTTAGGCATAAAGGAAGGCACGGTCCGAACCGTGACTCCGGACTCTGAAAATTGCAGAAATGGGTCTCTACAGGACAGCGCCTGGAGCTCTGACACCCGTCTCGCCGAGGTAATGGCCACCAGAAAAACGGCCTTCAGTGTCAAGTCTTTCTCCAATGCTCGCCGAAGCGGCTCTCAAAAGGAGATGCCTGCAGGGTTTTCAAAACTAGCCCCAGGTTCCAAGCTGGACAGGTGCTCGCACTGGAGGTCGGAGCCGAAGCACCCCTCTAAGAAAACCGTGCCACATCTGGCGTGAGCAGCCAAAGACACGCCTTCCACCTTACCACGAAGGGAGGCCAACGCTGCCACCTGCATCCGCAGGGAATTATAGGCCAAGCCTTTTTGTACACCTTCCTGCAAAAAGTCCAGAATCGGTTGAGACAGGAGCCCGCATTGGAACAATGGCTTCTGGAAGCACACCAAGACTCAAACAGGCACCAATCCTGGCATAAGCCACGGAAGTGGACCGCTTGCGGGCTTGCAGGAGAGTGGAAATAACTTTATTGGAATAACCTTTATCCCTCAATTGCGCCCTCTCAATAGCCATGCCGTAAGACCAAAGTGGCCGGCGTCCTCCATGGCTACCGGTCCCTGAGTCAACAGGTTCGGTACCAGAGGGTAACGGCAGAGGAGCCTCCAGGAGCATCTGTCGGAGGTCTGCATACCAAGGTATCCTTGGCAATCCGGGGCGATGAGACCACTTCTACTGGGTGCAGCCGAATCCGCAAGAGCAGGCGCCCTATCAAGGGCCATGGGGGAAACACATAAAGTAGACCCGGAGGCCAGGGTTGAGCTAAGGCATCCAACCCCGCGAGCGAGGATCTCTCCGTCTGCTGAAGAAGCACGGGACTTTGGTATTGGCAACTTGTCGCCATTAGATCCATCACGGGGCTTGCCCCATTTGGCACAGATCCTGCAGGAATACTTCGTCTGGCAGATTCCATTTCTGCTGGATCGATCTGATGCCTGCTCAGATAATCGGCCTGCACATTGCTCTGACCTGCAATATGAGCTGCCGACAGACACTGAAGATGCAGCTCGGCCCAGTGGCAAATCAGTAGGCCTGCGCGGCTAGTGCTCTGCACTTGTTCCGCCTTGTCGATTTATATAGGCCCACCGTTGTCGTGTTGTCCGACATCACTCTGACAGCCAATCCTTCCAGGGTCACTTGAAAGGCCAGAAGCGCCTGAAACACCGCTTTCACTCTAGGCGGTTGATGGACCACTCCGACTCCTCGGGTGTCCATAGACCCTGGGCATGCTTCCCCTTGCAGTGTGCGCCCCAGCCCTTCAGGCTGGCATCTGTTACCACTAGGCACCAAACGGGGAGCGTCAGCGGCATTCCTCGCCGCAGCATGCTGTCCGAGAGCAACCACTCCATGCTGAGGACGGGCCGCAGGGAGCCAAGTAAGTCTGCATTGGTAATCCTGAGAAATAGGAGACCATCTCCGGAGTATGGAATACTGTAGAGGTCTCAGGTGCGCTCTCGCCCAGGGGGTACCACTTCCATCATGGCTGTCATCGATCCCAGCAGCTGGACAATGTCCCAAGCTTGCGGGCGGGGCATCCTCAGGAGCAGACGGACTGATTCTGAAGCTTTGCACCGCCTTAGCTTGGGTAGGAACACATGGCCCGAGACTGTGTCGAACCTGGCCCCCAAAAACTCTAGAGATTGTGAAGGGGACAGGTGACGTTTGGCCATATTGACGACTCAGCCTAGAGATTGCAAGTACTGAGACCACTCTGGCTGTAGCTTGTAAGCTCTCTGTTTGCAGAGGTCCTGCTCTGATGAGCCAGTCGTCTAGGTACGGGTGAACCCTGATACGTTCTCGCCTGAGAAAAGCAGCTACTACCACCATTACCTTCGAAAAGGTTCGGGGAGCTGTGGCGATGCCAAAAGGCAAGGCCCTGAACTGGAAATGTTTTCCCAACACCGCAAAACCTCAGAAACTTCTGGTGCGGGGGCCAAATCGGAATGTGCAAGTAAGCTTCTTTCAGGTCTAGAGACGTGAGAAACTCTCCTGGCTGAACCGCCGCAATGATGGAGCGCAGGGATTCCATGTGGAAATGCCGCACTCTCAAGGACTTGTTCACTTCTTTTAAGTCCAGAATAGGGCGAAAGGACCCACCTTTTCGCGGGCACCACAAAGTAGATGGAGTATCGGCCCGCAGCCTTGCTCGGCGGGAGGCACCGGGGTCACCTGCCCCTAACTGAATCAGACCTTGTAAAGTCTCCTCCACCGCCGCCCGTTGACGGCAGAAACCGCATCGGGACTCCACAAACACGTCTCTTACTGGGGCTTTGAATTCTATTCTGTATCCATCTCTGATCAGGTCCAGAACCCACTGATCTGAGGAAATCTTGGCCCACTCCTCGACAAGAGGGAAAGCCGTCCTCCGATGACAGGCATCGAGGAGAGGGCTGGCACACCATCATTGAGAGGGTTGCCCCTGAAACTCCTGGTCTTGAGCCACCGGCTGCGGAACGCTTGTCCGAGCGAAAGGAGTTCCTCTGCTGACCACTGGGCACGTGAAGTGAACCCAGCCAGAACGCCCCAGGCGGTACCTTCTAGCTTCACGGAAGCGAGGTCTGTACGAGGAGTGGACCGCCTGGCCCTTAGAGGAAGGCCTCTGGCCTATCTTTGGGCAAGCGCTGGGGTTTTGGATCACCCAGGCCTTTCACAATTTTCTCTAACTCCTCACCAAATAGGAGAAGTCCTTGAAAAGGCAACTTCACCAACCTTTGCTTAGAGGCCATGTCCGCTGCCCAGTGTCGTAGCCACAGACGATGGCGAGCCGCCACTGCTACTGCCATTTGTTTAGCCGAAGCTCTGACAAGGTCATAAAGGCATCAGCCAGAAAGGACAAGGCCACCTCCATCCGCGGAGCCCCATCCAAGAAGGGCTCCGCTCCATCTCCGGGCTGAGCCATGTTGCAGCCAAGCTAGGCAGGCTCTCACAGCATAACAGCTGCATGCAGACGCCCGAACAGTGAGACCTGCAATTTCAAAGGACCGTTTCAACGCTGTTTCCAGCCTACGGTCTTGAACATCCTTCAGGGCAACACCTCCTTCAACAGGGAGGGTAGTTCTCTTTGTCACCGCAGTGACTAGGGCATCCACTGTAGGCATTGAAACGAACCATATGTCCCTCACGCAGAGGGTTATAACTGCCCCATAGCCCTGGAAACTCTCAAAGGTCCCTCGGGGTCAGCCCACTGAGCCGAACAAGCTCTAGGATGGAGTCATGCAAAGGGAAGGCACCGAGCAGCTTTCTTGGTACTAGCCATCCTGGGATTACCCGAGGAGGCCATGCCACTGTCAGGATCTTCAATCGAGAGGGCCTGCAGGGTATCTAAATAAGCGCGGGCAGCTCATCACGGTGGAAAATCCTCACCGCGGAGGGATCATCCAGATCCTGTGGTAAATCCGCACCTGACTCTGGTTCCTCAGACCAAGACGTCTGTCAGAGTTCTCTGAATCCTCACGGGGGGGGGGGGGGGGGGGGGGGGGGGGGGGGGGGAAGTGCACCACAATCTGAAGGGGAATTAACCCTTCTGCGCTTATCTTTAGGCCAAGCATCCGGGAAAAAAGCCTCACTGGGCAGTCCCAGGCCAGAATCCATCGGGGGGGCAATCAGAGGAGCCTCAGGCGACCCTTGAGGAAGGGCTCTTTTCATCATGTATGCTTTATGCAGCAAAAGCACAAAATCCGGGGAGAAAATCTCACCCTGGGCACCCAAATTCTGTCCGGTGCTAGCCACTCCTGAAATAAACCTCATCTCGAGGTGCCCCACCTGGCTCAGGTCTCTCCGTGTCCACGGAGGCCGCGCCATGCGGTGTAAGCAAAATGGCGCCCGCTGCCAGCTCAGAGCGGGAAGAAACATCGCTCGCCATGCTCGGGCCGGCTCCTACGCCAATACAGCACGATTTACAGAGCCCTGCTGCTGATTTGCGCTTGCCACAAGTGGAACAGTGCTTTACATTGTCCGCAGCCATCGCCGAAAAAACGGCGGTAAAATACAAAATGGCGGTTTCGCGCCAAAAATCGCCCCGATCGCGGGCCCACCCCGGAGGGAGTTGGAAAAACACTCTTACCTCAAAGGATCTACTGTACAACTACGATCCTGCTGAAAATCAGCGTCAAAAATCTCTGTTCCATCGTCTCGCGTTTTAAAAACGCGACGCTTTTTTTTTGTTTTTTTTTTTTTTTTTTTAAAGCTGTGAGGAAAGCAGAGGTATGAAGACTCCGGAGGCTCAGATGAGTGGGAAAGGCAGGGAAAGGGCGAACCTATATGCCTGCATCCACTGTTGGTGGGAGTAAGGACAGGGAAAACAAGGCAATATGTCCACATCCACAGAGGTATGGGTAAGGCAGGGAAAGAGCTAACCTATGTGCTTTAAAGTGAAGCTGCTAAGCCTCCAACACCCCCGGTTAACAACTGCAAGCCAGGAACCACCTCCCGGCAGATTTTCTGGAGCTCCGAACAAGCTGCAGCCACCCTGCTAAGGGAGATAGAGAATACTGAAGAGGCAGTGGAGCTAGCTGGCCAAGAGGGCACTGTGACAGTTTGAGTGCTCTCTATCTCCCCTGCTGGTGATGGACATAACCCAAAACGTAATGGCTTCATCTGCTTGATGACAAGGAATCCAGAGTTAAATTATACGTTGGGGAAGAAAAACTTTCTTCGATTTGTTTTTAAATTTACTACACTGTAGTTCATCGCATGCCCCTAGTCCTAGTATTTTTTGGAAAGCAGTGAACAGACGCTTCACATCCACCTATTTCCACTCCACTCATTATTTATATACTCTATCATGTCTCCCCTCAGCCGTCTCTTCTCCAAGCTGAATAGCCCTAGCCTCCTTAATCTTTCTTCATAGGGAAGTCGGTCCCCTCCCCGCTATCATTTAGTCGCCCTTCTCTGCACCTTTTCCAATTCTACTATATCGTTTCTGAGATGCGGCGACCAGAATTGAACACAATACTCAAGGTGCCGGTCGCACCATGGAGCGATTACAACGGCATTATAACATCCTCAAACTTGTTTTTCCATACCTTTCCTAATAATACCCAACATTCTATTCGCTTTCCTAGCCGCAGCAGCACACTGAGCAGAAGGTTTCAGTGTATTATCGACGATGACACCCAGATCCCTGTCGCGATTTTAACAACTTTGAGAATAACTTTGTGTCATCAGCAAATTTAATTACCTCGCTAGTTACTTCCATCTCTAAATCATTTATAAATATATTAAAAAGCAGCGGTCCTAGCACAGACCCCTGAGGAACCCCACTAACTACCCTTCTCCATTGTGAATACTGCCCATTTAACCCCACTCTCTGTTTCCTATCCTTCAACCAGTTTTTAATCCACAATAGGACATTTCCTCCTATCCCATGACCCTCCAATTTCCTCTGTAGCCTTTCATGAGGTACCTTGACAAACGCCTTTTGGAAATCCAGATACACAATATCAACGGTTCCCCTTTGTCCACATGTTTGTTTACTCCTTCAAAGAATTGAAGTAAATTGGTCAGGCAAGATTTCCCCACACAAAAGCCGTGCTGAACTCGGTCTCAGTAATCCATGTCCTCGGATGTGCTCTGTAATTTTGTTTTTAATAATAGTCTCTACCATTTTCCCCGGC